>NC_043968.1:80269253-80569253 GCF_902148855.1 Sphaeramia orbicularis
AGTTTCATTAGTCGATAATAACCTTGGTGGGGGGGTCAACTATCTATCCCTACATCTGCTCAATGAAATTCATCCTTGGGGGGCGGGGGGGACGGACGGACTACCAACCAATGTAAATAACAGCAGGTTGTGCCAGTTTTCTTCCACCTATATCCTACATCACTGGCACTAACGTTCACCTGAACTGAACTGTCGGCACTCTCAGAATTCGCAAACATCCCCATGCACTGGGGCACCATAAAGGGGGGTGGGGGTGGGGGGGGTGGGGGGGTGTTATGGGTTTATAAACATGACAAATTCATGAGACCCAGCATTTGTGTGTCCAGTTGATACAAGTTAGAGCAGTGTTTTTCAACCTTGGGGTCGGGACCCCATGTGGGCTCGCCACAAATTTCTAGTAATAGATAGATAGATAGATGGATGGATGGATGGATGGATGGATGGATGGATGGATGGATGGATGGATGGATGGATGGATGGATGGATGGATGGATGGATGGATGGATGGATGGATAGATAGATAGATAGATAGATAGATAGATAGATAGATAGATAGATAGATAGATAGATAGATAGATAGATAGATAGATAGATAGATAGATAGATAGATAGATAGATAGATAGATAGATAGATAAAAATAAAAAAAATACAGAGACAATCCCAATCCATAAAAGACAAACTGTGAGTGTGAAACTGCAGCACTGTGGTTCTGTTTATCTGTCAAATGTTCATTGTGGTCAGTTTCAGATGCTGCAGCTCTTTCATAATTCATAGTTTGAGTTCTTGTTTGTTCAGTATTAATTGTCAGCCTTGTAAATCCAAGCTGGACTGACTGTACATATCCTGACCAAGGAAAATCCAATTCTCCCTTTGTGCAGTAATCTACACCTGGATTTGATGCCTCCGTCCAGAATAATATACATTATACAGACTAAATGTCCTCTAAAATTAACCTTTATTTGCAACATAGTATAGCAAACTATTACATGATCAAAAACAAATTAATTTTAGAAAAACACCAAAAAAAAAAAAGTCTTCGTTTTGAATGTCTGGGGTCGCCAGAAACTTGTGGTATTAAAATAAGGGTCATAAACCGAAAAAGGTTGGGAACCACTGGGTTAGAGGTTGTGAAAATTTTGTGTAAGATTCGCTGTATTCCATGCCAGCGTTAGTTCTGTTAGTTATGGACCACACCCCCATGTATATAACTACTGTACAGAATACATATATGATACTCATATTGTAATCTAAATTTATATAAATACTTATTTTTTTCTCTTTATATTTTATATTTCACTGTATATTTTCTGTTTTTCCTGCAGTTTATTTTTGCGTTTGATGCTGAGAAATGTCCCACTAGTGGGATTAATTATCTTATCTTACCGTATCTTGCCTTGTCTTATTTGGTCTTATCTTGTTTTAGCTTGACTGATCTTGTTTTATCTCATCTTATCTTATTTTTATCTTGTCTAATCTTGTTTTATCTTATCTTGTTTTATCTTATTTTATCTTATCTTGTTTTACTGTATCTTGTCTAATCTTATCTTACTGTATCTTGTCTCGTCTTACCATATCTTGTCTTATCTTATTTTGTCTTATCTTGTCTTTTCTTGTTTTGTCTTATTTTATCTTATCTTGTTTTATCTTTCCTTATCTTATTTTATCTTATGTTATCACAATGAAAAAAACTACTTGATGTATTATAAATCTTTTTTATCACTTTGTTACTTTTTGAGTATTAATTCAGAGGTGCTTTTAATCGATATGTGCAGGTTCTACTCCATAATTTGGCCTGTTGTTAGTACTCTGAAACATCAACACTAAATATTAATACCTTTACTAAAAAACTACAGTGAAAGTTTCCAGTGAATGAAGAGAAACCTTTAATAACAGACGCATATAAACCAACCCCACATAAACCTAGACACGTCCTCAGGCACAAACCAGGGCATGCATCTGCACATATGAAAACAAACGGCTTCAGAGACCAGACCCTAAGCCTGGTGGGGGGGTGGGGCCAGATGAGGGGTGGGGGGTCTGCCAGGACCTGCAGCTGCAGCAGCAGAGCGCTTCCACCAGCAGATGCGATGGCGTCCGTGTGGGCTCAACAGCTTAACAGGTGGAGGTAAGTGGTGTGTGAGAAAAGCTATTTAACAAATGGCCTCGTAAATGGAACGGAGCCAGAGATGAAACGCCTCACTGACGGCCCGACGGCGCCGCGCTGGGACCAGATTTATGGTTTTGGAAACTTTCTGCCATTCATCTCATCTTGTCTTTACTTATTTGAATAATTTACTTCATATTACATCGAGAAATTCCTCTTGAAGAAAAGAGACATACCTACTATGAACGACTGGATTGATATTGTGTACAATATATATGTTATGGACAGAATCACATTTAATTTAAGATGTGTCAGACGTATCTTACGCTAAATGGCAGATGAATGTGTGACTTTGAATCTTGCTCTAAAATGTCAGATGACCATCATAAAATATGAACCAAAATGGACAAGAAGAAATGAAATATTGTGAGTTGTTTTGCCTGATGAGTGTTTTATTTTGCAAACCTAAGTTGTTATATTCTGATTTATATTTTGTATCTGTATTTTTGTATTTTCATTTTATGTGTACTGAACAGTGAAAGGTCAGGGTTGTTTCAGGTTAGTGTGTTGTGTGTGGTTAAGTTGAAACTAACACCTGTGTGTGCTGAATGTAGAGAAAAGGTCCGATTCTGTGAAAAAGGGTCTGTTTTGCAGATTTGGTAAGATTGTGGTTTGTGAGCCGAGCAGAAAATCTTGATTATGAACTTAGGGACTTTCTGTGGTCAGGAAATGCTAGCCTAATTGCGCAAGAGCGTACCTACTGAAAGTCTTTGTGGTTAAGCTACGCATTGTAAGCTGAACTGTTGGTGCAAATGTCAAACCAAGGTGTGATTAACTCAGGTGAACTTTCAAATGTGTTTTTTCTTAGAATTAGCTCACGTGGAGTGATTGATGTATGTCTGTGACGTGTTTTAGCCGGTAACAACTGTCAAACCAATCATATATGTATGCTGAAACTATGTACCAAATATGGAAGTCTTCCAAGTGACTGAAGACTAGAAAATGTAATGAAGATTTCATGTTGTAGAGACGAATAGTGTGTTTGATGCGAGACTAGCTGATAACTGACTTCTCTTTTTTTGTGAATTTTTCTATTTTTGCCTGAAGCAATAAATCAAGCTTTGTTTTCACTTTTTAAACCTTGATCCTTCTTTTTGGTGAAGTTCTTCATTTCTCCTGGGTTGGTTCTTCTATCTGAAACATAACTGGTGAGTTAATAATTCAAATAAAGGGACGCACCTCTGGAGCGGTCCAGATTTAGCCGGACTCCATTTTACAGAGTATTGGAGTAGGGTGGAAGAGCAAGAGCACGCATAGCAAAAACAAACAGCACACAGCAAAGCAAAAATAGTTACTCGGTGTATAAATTATAAAGATTTCTGACGCGGTAATCCATTAACCGAAATTAATTGTGGTTTTTGTGATTTACTGTTACTGCCGTGTTCAATAGATGTAAAACTGATATTTTTACTGAAAACTGGTCAAAGTGGCTCACTTAGATTGTAACTGTGAGACTGGATTTTGTGTAATTTCAATGGACCCTCAAACTTTACTGTAAAGGAAAAAATTAATATGGGTATACCAGTATACTGATACATGAGTGTGATGTATGTATGTGTGAACTAGACGCTGCTCTAATGTGGGGCCCTCCCCCCTGTTGTGTGTTTGTTTTGTATTGTTTTGTTAGTGTAAGTATTTGTCTTATGGTTTTCTCAAAAACAAAATAAAAAGTAAATAAAAAAAATAAAAAGAAAAAAAACAAACCCCTCTTTAAGTATGTGTGTCCTTACTACCTGTATATATCTTCCTTGTTGAACATCCTACTATATAATGCACGTTGTCCGTCTGATGGATATCGCAGCACGGGAGGGCGTCTGTACGGATTTTCCTCAGCCTTCACTCGTCTGATCGCCGACAAACTCGCCAAATGAATAGAAACATTACCTGACTATCTACTAGCCACAATTTTATGTCCGTATTCAAATGTTGTGAGGTATGCTGGGCGATTTTAGCCTCTCATGCGATCGTACAATGGCACCACGGGTACAATGCCACTAGTACCTCTAATCAAGGTCATAATCGTTAACGAAAACAAACAAAATAAAGCAAACTAGAATTGCAAAAACATTTTCGTTGCACAGAAGTAAATAAAAATGAAAAGAAAACACAATAACTAACTGAAACTGTCTTTTGTGCTTACAAAACTAAAACGTATGAAAATTATGGATAAAATTCTTAACTGAACGTGCAATAACCTGCTCTACCTCACAGTACTTTTAATTCAAATGTGCAATAACTTGTTTTTACCTTTCAGTACTTTTATTGTTATTATCATTACTTTTTTTTCTGATCAGTACTCTATTTTACAAATGCATATTTGTGTTTGTCTGTGCAATAACTGTTTTTATATGTTTTAGCTGTGTTTATGTTTTGTTTCTGTTTTTATTCATTTCTTTTTCTAACTCCGTGACTCAGGGAAACGCACAAGAATTCCATTGTACCTATACTACCATGTATCTGTGCAAACGGCAAATAAAGTCTATTCTATTCTATTCTATTCTATTCTATTCTATTCTATTCTATTCTATTCTATTCTAGTTTTCTTCACTCAAAGTCCCCAGTTACTCTCTAAAACCAGGGGTGTCAGACATAAGGCCCGTGGGCCAAAACTGGCATTGATAGCCAAGGTGTTTCCATGGTAACTACAGAGCCTCTGAATATCCAAATGGGTCAAATCTGATGACCATGAAAAGATGACAAACTGTATTTTACACCGATTATTTACATGTCTTGATAGGTTTAGTGGATAAACAGATATTAAACAGTTACATCAGTAGATGCTTTTGTCAGATGGTGGATGTTTGGGTGTTTATGGGTTAATTCGTTTAATACCCACAATTCAATGAACAATATTGAATTACACAACAAAGCAGATGCACACTGAGCGCCGTTCGCCTGATTTTCTTGGTTGTTTTGCACAACAGTCGCAGCTTTTCAGTGGTGTGTAAACACAAATGCAGTGGAATGGTGAATAATTGGCTTGTGTTTTGCAGAGCGGAGTGCAGCATATGGGTTTGTCAACTCACCAGCGGCCCAAAGGCGATAATCTTGAGGATGCACTCCAGTGTGAAGAGCGCCGTGAAGACGATGTTTAAGTATTTCAGCATGGACTCGTACAAATCTGGAGCTCCGTAGAACTGAGAACAGACAGAGAGAGCAGAGTCTGAAAGAGGAACCAAATCACCTACAGCAGGGGTGTCCAAGTCATTTTAGTTCCAGTAAAATAAGAACAGAATAATATGTAAATAAGGACAACAACACATGTTTGTCTTTGTTTTAGTGCAAAAAAATAACATTAGATTATGAAAATATTTACATTTACAAACTATCCAAACAAAAAAGATGTGAATAAACTAAAAAAAAAAGGTATTTCTTAAGAAAAATTAGTGCAAATTTAACAATATTATGCCTCAACTTATCATTTATAAATGTGTAATACAGATCAGATCTACAAAGGTACAAAACATTTAGAAACAGGAAGAATATTGTTAAAATTACAATTATGATAACAGAATAATATGTAAATAATGACGATAAGTTTTTCTCTTTGTTTTAGTGCAAAAAAATAACATTAAATTATGAAAATATATACATTAACAAACAACCCAAACAAAAAAGATGAGAATAAACTGAAAAAAAAAGTACTTCTTAAGAAAAATAAGTGCAAATTTAACAATATTATGCCTCAACTTATCATTTATACATGTGCATTACAGATCAGATATTCAAAGGCACAAAACATTTAGAAACAGGCAGAAAATTGTTAAAATTACACTTAATTTTTTTTCACATTTTATTGTTAAGGATAGTTTGTTGATATAAATATTTTCATAATTTAATGGGGTTTTTCACACTGAAACAAAGAGAAAAATTTGGAGTTGTCATTATTTATGGGCATAATGTAATATTATTTTCACTTTAAACCAATAAGAACATTTGGACTCAATATTTATAAGTCATTATATTAGTTTATTTTAGATCATATTGGTCTGTATGTGGAACCTGAACTAAAACCAGTTCAATATCTTCAGTGTAATTTTTGCACTTTGTTTCTAAAATGCCTCAGAGATGGTTTTTACTTCATTTCTCTCAACATTGACATTGTTTTTCTTTTTTTGTTGTTGTTTTTATAATGTAAATTTATTTTTTTTTCACATTAAACTCAGAAGACAATTTCAAGTCATTATTGAAAGGTTATTACACTGTTATTTTACTTTCGATCACATTGGTCTGTATGTGGTCCCTGAACTAAAACGACTTTGACACCATTGACTGTTAATATCTTTAGTGTCATTTTTACACTTTGCAAATTCATCCTGTGGGCCGGATTGGAACCTTTGGGGGGGCCAGTTTTAGCCCTTGGGCCGTATGTTTGACACCCCTGCTCTGGAGAGTTTCTATCCTGAGTAGACGAGCCCAGAATCTGCCCAGACACCACTACTTCTCGCTGAAACCCCCCCCCTTTGGGTCCAAGTGTCTGATTTTTAAGTGCTGACCACGTCCCGGGGTCAGACCAGTGCTGCTGTTGGAATTGCATCTCATCCTCAGAAGTCTGGGCTCCAGGGACGGCTCCTCTGAATTATTAAATAGTACATGTTTATGCTGGGCTATAATGTCAGATAAACAAGTATCATTCAGCTGTGATGGCGCCGCTTTGTTTGGCTCAGAGGTGTTTGAGCGTGGAGGGTTTTCGGAGTGGCCTCGTTAGCGTTAAGACGCACTAACCTTCATCATCAGCACCACCGTGTTGAGGGCGATGAGAGTCATGATGGCGTACTCGAACGGAGGCGACACCACAAACTTCCACATCTTGTACTGGTAGGACTGCTTGTTCTCCGGCATGTATCTGGTCAGAGGTTTGGCGTTGATGGCGAAGTCGATACAAGCCCTCTGTTTGACGAAAGACAAAAGGACAGAGTGTCAATCACATCCCATACACTATAGGGACAAAAGTATTGGGACGTTTTCTTTAGTTTAATGACTGATATGGGTAGTGATGTCCCGATCGGGATTTTTTTGCTTTAGATCCGATCCGATTTTTTTTTTTAGGATTAGTTTTGCCACTACCAACGATGAAGTACCCCTGTTAGAAAAGAAACTAGAGCCCGACTGATATGGGATTTTTGGGGCCGATGCCGATACCAATATTGGGGGCTAAAAAAAAGCCGATATCCAATACATCGGCCGATATCCGATATTGGCTGATAACCGATATATTGGTTGATATATGAAATAAGAACATTGACCTACACAGGATATAATAATCTTATATTAGATAATTGTGGACAGGTGGATAAACAGTTGCATAAATCTTTGTTTATCTCACAAAGATAATTTACACAACTTTCAAAAAATAATTAGAACAAAAATATGACTGACCACAAAGTTATATTTTCTCTCATAAATTTGGATGTGTCTGCCTCATGGCACTACAACTGCCCATGTGGACTAAGGACTAAACTGAGCATGTGCAGAGTGAATTAGGTGAGTCCTAAGTTGTTCCTGATTGGAGCAATTGCAAGAGTTACTACTGACCCGTGTTACAACTGTCCCCGGTCTCCCCTACACTATTAACACCCAGGTGGGCCTGCAGAGTGAAACTGTGAGGTAGACAGGAAGTGCACGGACAGGGGTGTGTGTGGGTGGGGGGATGAATAGTTCATAAGACTGGGGGGTGTCCATGATTTTTGGGCGGGGGGTATCGGAGCAGGGGGAATTAGATTTTTGGACAGGGGGGTGGGGGGGTGGGATTAGTGGTCCATCCTTGTTGGAATGAGGGGGGTACTGGCCCGTGATTTTTGGCCGGGGGGGGGGGGGATTAGTAGTCTATCCTTGTTGGAACGAGGGGGTTAGCGGTCCATGATTCCATGATTGTGCATGATTGTGTGTGCGTGTGTGTGTGTGGGGGGGTGGTAGCGATTGTCCGAGCAGAAGTGAAACTGAAACCAAAACATTTTACTGTTCCTCTTACTCTCCATCCAGCACACACACACACACACACACACACAGGACCAGCGAGCAACAGAATCTAAAAATCAAAAAAGTTAATAAATCGGTTACATTTTGTCCAATGTTGATTAATCGGTGATAAACTATAATTGGCCAGCCGATCAATCGGTCGGGCTCTAAAAGAAACACCTGAATTCAATGTGTCCACATACTTTTGTCTACATAGTGTATTTTCTACAGATAACGAGACAACTTCTGTGTTTTTGTTGCATGCTACACAGGGTCATTGTATTTTTCCTGCTCCTTCTCATCAGTATTATTTTGTGTTTTTTCCATGTAAGTTGGTGCAGTCATGACGTGTCCTAATACTTTTGTCCATATCGTGTAGGAGCAGAACACCTTTTTATCCCAGAAGAGAGAGGCAATGGAAATGAGTTTTTAAAAACATGAAAGATAGCTGGCACACAAAGAGAGGATTTTCTGAGCGTTTTGTAATATCAAAAAGATGAGTCCACAAATTAAAGGCGTGTGATCAGCGGCCAATGGAGCGCAGACAAAAAAGCAGCGTGATTCCAACAAAAGTCCTGTGAAGTGGAGATGAAGAGCAGCGCAGAAAAACAAACCCCGGCGCTTTCGTTTCAAGCGTTTCGTTGGGTTTGAGCCGTTATAAGTCATGTTTGATATACTGTGGCTCCCAGTGATGAGTAGAAGTGGATCAGTATGTGTTTGGGTTATTAATGAAGGAGACGTTTGTGATGCAACACACAAACACTGGGAGAAAGTCCTGTGTCACTGATTCACAGACGACTGACAAACACACTGGAGGAGAGGAGAGGAAGGAGGAGGAGCAGGAGGAACAGGAGGAGGAGCAGGAGGATGGAGGAGGAGGAGACTGGGACACTCCTCATACAATGACCTCCTCTCTGCTCCTCCTCCTGTCTGTCCTCCTCTCTCCTCCTGTCTGTCCTCCTCTCTGCTCCTCCTCCTGTCTGACCTCCTCTCTGCTCCTCCCCTCTGCTTCTCCTCTTTGCTCCTCCTCCTCTCTGCTCCTCCTCCTGTCTCTTCCAGGTTCCTTCCACTGTCACTAAAAGTGTTTTTGCTTCTGGAACATTCCGCTGGTGTCTGTGAATCAGCTTTAGATTCTTAATGTAATGTGTCATGAGATAGCTGATAATAATATGTGGTTCTATATAAATAAAACCCAGCTCAGAGTGGCGTACCTCGTTCTTCTCCAGACTACACTCGGACATGGCCTTGTCTCCCTGCTCCTGGAATGTGATGATGATCAAAGCCACGAAGATGTTGACGAAGAAGAACGGAAACACGACAAAATAGACCACGTAGAAGATGGAGGTCTCCATGCGGAACCCCGGACTGGGACCCTGGTCCTCGTAGGTGGCGTCCACCGAGTGTTTCAGGACCCTGGGGGGGGGGGGGAGTGTGTGTGAGAAGAGTCACACTCAGACAAACACAGTTCAGCAGGAGGTAAAACAGCTGAGCAACATCCTGGCAAAACATCCTGAGGACTCCATGTACTGTTTCAACCTGTACTTTCAACCTAATTTGTGTTTAACTCTTCCAAGGTTATGACTTATGACTTCGACAAATGTAGAAAATTTAATGGCGACCACATTAAACCTCCGCCTTGGGTTAAACAAAAACAACACTATAAAATTATTTCAACATTGTAGAAATGATCATTCTTGTTATTTTAATCCATTTCATTTTCCTCACAAGACAATTCACTCTTTGCAGTTTGTCCTTTCTGATTCACGAAGCACCTAGCATTAGTGCAGTGGTTCTTAACCTTGTTGGAGGTACCGAACCCCACCAGTTTCATATGCGCATTCACCGAACCCTTCTTTATTAAAAAATAAAATATGATTTTTTTCAAATTCAAGACACAGGTATATGTTTTACTGGTGCACAAAATGAACCGTGCATTAACATCACTGTGCTCAAAGAACAAAACCAATACAGTGCATGAACTCACAACAAATTACATACCTTTTCACAGACATGACCTTTTTTAATACTACCACACTGAAATGGTTTTAATTTTTAACCTTACGTATTCCAACAATGAACTAATTGTATTTATGCTATTTATCATTTTTAACATTTTAACACACACCCATCACCTAATTTCCATCAGGCTACAATAATAATGAATATTTACTGCAAATCAGTGTGACTTCTGCTGTTGCCTTTGAGAGACCAGTTCAAAAATGCGTGGCTTCACCTTGGCAGGTGCCACTCTCTTTCTCCATCCGCGACGGTGCGTCGGTCGTCACATGATTGTAACTGACCAGTGCGGTGACTGAAAATGTAAACAAACGCTACACATGGCTGCCTCCGTGATTAACAGGAAGTAGCAAAAGTCATAACAACGATGTGGAAAATACTCAAATAATTCATCGTCAGACAAGTGGAAGAGATTATAAACACTTCCGGATTGTGTTGTAGTGCTGTAAGCAACAACAATACACCGTGTATATTGGATGTCATTCAGAGAAAGAGTCTCCGAAGCCGTTTGTTTACATACACGGACCTAGCCCGACACCTGACCTCCGCCAAACCCCTGAGACTGATTCACCGAACCCCTAGGGTTTGATCGAACCCAGGTTAAAAACCACTGCATTAGCGATAGCAATTAGCATATTAGCAGTGAGCTACCTCTGAAAGCGTTCAGGGACCAACTCCACATCTTCATCATGAACACTAACTGGAGAATGAACCCTATGTAAACCTGTGTTTGATGGACACCAGTGGACCTGGACTAAAACCAAATAGAACAAGGGATTTTCAGACTTCCCAACTGGAAATCAAACACACAAACTTCTTGTGCTGAGGTGGATGTGCTAACCGCTACGCCACTGCACTGCCCAACTGTATCAAGTAAAACTGCTGAAAGTCTGATTTTGGTCCTCTGTAACTCAGTTGGCGTCGGTGCTTTGGAACAGACGTTTCCTCTTCCTTTGTTTTTACCAGACAGATGTACAGACTGTGTCTTTGACTTACACCGGCCATCCCTCCCCGGTGGAGACGGTGAACAGTGTGAGGAAGGCCCACAGGACGTTGTCATAGTGAAACTCGTACTTCTTCCACTCTCTGGGTTGAGCTGCGACGTCGTCCCTGTCGTAGTCCAGAAACTGACCCCTGAGACAAACAAAGACAAAGACAGAGGATCAGGTGGAAGTGGCCTACGAAGACACCGGTTCCATCTGTGTTGCCATGGTAATGCTACGCAACAGTTGTAGTTATACACACAGACCATACATCCACAAAACCAGAAGATCAGCTAAAAACTCAACAAAACCAATTATGAAACAACAGAAAACAATTCAAACAACAAGCACTTAAATGGACAAACGTGTAAACCAGCCTGAGACCAGCAGATGTGATGAATGATTTAATAAAACAACAGATAAAGCAGACTAACTTTACAGCGCTAAGCTAACACTAAGGAGATGCAACAGTACAAGGATTAGTTTTCAACCATTAAACCACTAAAACAAAAAAAAATGAAGCAATGATTTTATATTTTTTAGTCATTTTTGTCATTTTCTCAATGATTTTGTTCAAAATTTTTTATTATCTTCATTTTTTTTCTAATTTTATTGATTTTGTTAATTTTCTTGATGGTTTTGATAATTTTTTTCTGCTTTATTTTCTTTGACATGTTCATTTTTAAATGCTGATTTTTTTTTCTTACGTTTTTTTTTTTTTTTTTTTTACTTATTATTTATTGGACACATAAACATTCAACATACAGTCATAAGACTTAAATTATAAATACTCAAAAGACAACAGACTGAAGTATCACATCAGATAGACTCATACCAACAAATTTACACACAGACAAAATGAAAACAAAACAAAAATAAGACAAAACAAAAACTATTGGGCGTGAGCAACACATATTGTTTCATTAATATTCTTGGTGACTTTCTCCATTTTTATTTTTTCTTGGCGATTTTGTTCATTTTCTTCCTCATTATGTTTATTTTGTTCAGTTTCATGTTCATTTTCCATCTTCTTTTTGTTTTTTTTCTAATTGTCTTCGTTTGCCATTGTACATTTTTTTTAACATGGTCAGCAATTTTGTACACTTTTAATAATTTAGTCATTATTTTATTCATTTCTCGTTTATTTTTGTTAATTTTCTCATAGATTTTTTTTCAAACTCTTGAGTATCTCCAGTACAAGTATTATTTCTCTACTGCTAAAACTCACTGAAAGAGACAAAGAAGAGCTTAAATGAAGGTCACATCATGAAGGGATGATAACGAATTTTACATTTTCTGATCATAATGTGGTTTGAATGAATGAAGCTTCTTCTGCTATTGTCTACTCGGTTGTTTTGTGTTATATTGAAATGAACAAACAAACTGGTAACAATCAGCCCAGAGGTTAACAGGTTTGAAACAACATGCTCAGAAGTGGATCTGAAGTGGATCCAGTACCTGCAGTCCTTCTCCAGACCTTTGGACTCGTCTGTGCAGTAGAAGAACTTGCCCTTAAAGAGCTGAACGGCGATGACGGCGAAGATGAACATGAAGAGGATGTAGACGATGAGGATGTTGAGGACGTTCTTCAGAGAGTTCACCACGCAGTCAAACACAGCCTGGAAGACATTCACATGAACACATCACAACATTTCCTGTGGATTCTTTTCATAAACACATCTGTCTGGGTTTCATTTGAATGGATGAACCACGGCCACATCCCCAAAAATACGACCAATGTCCCTGTTTATCAGCATCAAGTTCTATCCAGAATCCATCCCCAGTTGAATTTGTGAGGTTGTCAGGTTCTGTTCTGTGTTCCAGTCCTGTGGTCTGGATGCAGATCAATCCAACAGTAGAACAGAAGTGGGCGGGACTTTGACCGGAGGAGAACTCAACTAATTCAATCAAAGTCTATATATGACTTCTATCAGTGATCAGTAGGAACTAGACTGATATCTGGAACCATCTACATGTTGTAAACCATCAAAATATGGATCATTAGAAGGAAAGGAATTTTGTTTAATATTTCAAAAATTAATAAAAATCCAAAAATCAAAATTGCTCAAAACTGTGAGCAAATTTTGTAGACATTGTCCCAAGGAAGTGACATATCCTGCTGAGACCCAGCGATGTATTTTTGTCCTCTGTAGTGGACAAGAGTTTCACAGCTTTACTTTAAAATAAAAAATTACATGAAGTCCACTGAAAAGGACATTATATTAAAAAAAAAAAAAAAAGGTATCTGAAAAAGCTGTTGCATCATGCTGTTTCCAATTAAGACAATTATTTAATGTAAAATGGCATAAATGTTTACTTACTTGGTGTCAGCAGGATATGAAATTTGAAATGAAACTGACCAGTAGTTTCAGAAAAAGTTGAAATCTAAACATGAGGGTCAAACCTTGAGTTTGACCCTTCAAGGTCACTCAAGGTCAAAGGTCATGAACCTAAATGAAAACCCACATATAATTCTCTATCAGTGCTCAGTATTAACTATATTTATATCTCTACCCATTTCCATGTTATAAACCATTAAAATATAAACCGTTATAAGTAAAGGCACATTTTTAATACCTAAAAAAATTGGTCAAAAATTCTAAACTTTGTCCCAAAGGAAGCTACGTGTAACATATGAAATGAATCCGACCACTAGTTTTATTAAGACGTTGACGAAGATGACGCCTTCACATCAGCTTGTGACCAATCAGCCGCTGAACTTAAAGGTGCCGTATGTAGGATTGTGGCCAAAACTGGTACTGCAATCACATTCCAAATACTGTAGAGTGTGGTATCCTCTCTGCCTCCCCCCAGACTGGGGGTTGCCGGATCCAGCATGAGCGTCTACTACTAGTGTTTCCACTAATCCTCGCCACCACACCATAAATTTCATACATAAAATCATCACCAGACTTATTAGTATAATATATAATAGAACAGGACAAACGTTCTGCCCACTCAAATGAAAGTCTGTGAAGATTCAGGAGATAGGGCAAAGGGAAATGAGCCTTAAGTTTCACTTTTACTTTCGCGAAGTAAAAGCATCACGGATTGCTACCGTACCCCCTCCCAGACCACCCCCTGGCCGAACCATGGACTACTGAACCCCCCCCCCCCCCCCATTTGGATTACACACCGCTACATGAAGAGGTCACTTCCACAGAAAACACTGAACTACAAGGAGATACCATGGACAGAGACAAGTCCTACACCAGTACCCGGTCTGTTCACCAGTCCTACACCGGCAGTCTGTTCACCAGCGCCAGGAGAAGAGACCACAGCCCGGCCCTGGGAGAAGACACAGACGGTCTGGGACTGGGTGAAGAGACTGCAGCCCCGGCTCTCAGTGGTTCTTATGGTGGTCAGACTAAAGGCAGAGCTGGTGTCAGTCTTCAAATCCTTCTCTGCTTTCATCCTCTCCATGTTTCTAAATCATCTCCTACATCTCCTTGTTTTGTTTCTCACTTTGTCACTTCGACGTGTTTGGGAATAATAAGAGTCCTTTTAGGTTTATTAACGTCTGACATTTGTGATCAGAAATGTTCCAGCTGCAGCTCAGTGGAACTGCCAACCTGGATGAACAAAGGCTACTGACTCTGTGATTGGCAGACAGGTGATGGGCGGAGCCTCAGACCAAAACACACAATGACAACATAAACATTATTTGGGGGCTGACACTGAGCTTTTCAAATGCACATATTCTGTCTGGACTACTACTGTCAGTGAGATCAGGATTTGAAATGAACAGGATTCCTTAATGTGTGGTGACAGTCAAGACCATGTTATAATTACTGAGAACAGAATCCCTACAGACTGCACCTTTAAAACGTCACCTCCCAAAAAATGTGTTTTGGGTCAGATTTCCTAATCGGACCCATTCATCATCCCATCAGCTGCTGGTTTCCGTGACTCCCCGTACACATCATCCACCTGTCACTCTCTCCACAGCTCTTTTCCTCCTCCTCCAGCTGCTGCTATGATCTCCCGCTGAGATGAAGTGTTTGGTCGATCTATCCTGACATGCGTTCAATCTGAACCATGAATATGCTGCTGCATGAACGCTCTCCGTCCAGGCCCCTCCCTCCTCCTCCACCGGCCTGTCCGTCAAACCCTCTGCATGAGTATCGGAGCCGAAGCGCAGATCGCCGTCGCTCTGCCAGCTCTGATCTGTCTCACTCATCTCATCTATTACTCCAATCAGATCTCTCATCTTTTGTCAGACCCATTACTTTGGGCTGAACCAGAGGGAAGCTGTCATTTCAGAGAATCAAAGTCCCAGTGGTGGACCGATGAGGGTCAGTATGGGGGTTAATAAAGACCCTTCACACCACAAAATGATCCTTCTAGTGAAAATATTTGTATAAAGACACTGAACGTTTTCATCAAGTTGAAAACAGTGACTGGGATTGTGTTATTTTTCAATAAAACATAAATCCAACACCATAATTTGAAACACATTGCGTCCTTAAATAAGGCATTTATTATTATTATTATTATTATTATTATTATTATTATTATTATTATTATTATTATTATTATCTATAAAGACTGGTTTATTATATTTAGGGCTGTGTATTGGCAAGAATCTGGTGATACGATACAAATCACAATACTAGGATCATGATACAATATATCACAATACATCATGATACTGTTAAAAAGGCAAAATTTTTTTTGTTTCTTTTTTAAAAGATTATTTCCTGTAAGAATTGAATGACACCAGAAATCTGCACAAATACTAAACACATTTTTATTTGATCACAACAGGATCTAATGCTATATCATATAATGTTCCTGTGTCCAAACTTAAATTCTGTTTAACAGACATTACAGTTTCAGATCCTGTTCAAATGTTCATATTCTATTAGTTCAGAACTAACATCACAACATTATTTTAGTTCAATCCCAACAAAGGAACAAACATTATTTTATAAAAGAGTGTTAAATAATAATAAATAAGATAAATAAACAAAAAAGAAAAACAAAAAAACTAAAATGAACCTCCGTCATATCTGCATTTGAATAAATACCTAAAAATATCGATACAGTACTTTTTAAAATCGATACAGTATCGTGAAATGAAATATCGCGATATATTGCAGAACCTACTTTTTCTTACACCCCTAATTATATTCTGGTCTGTATTTGAAAACTCTTGATGCTTCCTCTATATTTAATTCTGACCATGCTTCCAGGGTTTTCTCTATTTATTTATTTACTTCATGGGTTTGTTTAACAGAGACATTGTACATTGATTCAGACTGCGGTAAATGCATCCGAGTTAGCAGAAAGGCTAGTTTACATCTGTAGGCCATGGACAGATGTTAAATTGTCACCCTAAAAGATAGCACAAGGTTTTAAACATGCAATTTAAAACATATGTATATATAACTTTAAAAATACTTATACCCAGATGAGTACAAGACAAGTGTAGCAGTACAAAAGTCTTTTCAGTCCTGAAGGTCCTACAGGGTAATCATATATCGTATCATTTCATATCTTATTGTATTGTATCTTATCAAATCTTATCTTGTATCACATCTTAAAATATCATATCATTTGTATCTTATCGTATATTATTACATTATATCATATCTTATTGTGTCGCATCTGATCTACTATCGTATCTTATCATATTGTATCATTTCTTATCGTATTGTATCTGATCATTTCAGTTTATCTTATGTCTTATCAAATTGTATCTTATCGTATCGTCATCGTATCTTATTGTATCATATCTTATCACATTATTTGGTATATTACCGTATCATTTCATTTCGTATGTTATCTTATCGTATCTTTTTGTAGCGTATCTTATTGTATCATTTCCTATCTTATCATATCATTTTGTGTCTTATCATATCGTTTTGTATCATTTCCTATCTCATCATATTGTATCTTACCTTTATCTTATCTTAATATATCATATCTTACCTTATTTTTTATCTTAATCATATCTTTATGTAATCGTATCTTTATGTTATCGTATCTTTGTGTTATCGTATCTTTATTATATTTTATCTTTATCTTTTTGTCCCTTTTTCTTAATGTATTGTATCTTATCTTATATCGTATCTTGTCATATATTTATCTTATCATATCTTAGCTTTATTTTATCGTATCTTATCTTATCATATCTTTATCTTATCATGTCTTATCTTTGTTATTGTATCTATCTTATCGTATTGTATATCTTATATCATATCATATCTTTATCTTATCTTAATCATATCTTTATCTTATCGTTATTGTATCTTTATCTTATCTTAATCTTATCGTATCTTATCTTTATCTTTATTGTATCGCATCTCATCATATCTTTATCTTATCTTTATCTTTATATCATCTTAATCTTTATTTTATCCCAGTGGGTGTTGTTTTTTTAATCTTTATCTTATCTTTATCATACATTATCTTCATCTTATCATATCTTTATCATATCTTAATCTTAATCTTTCTCTTCTCCCAGTGGGTGTTGTTTGGCGGTTACCTTCAGTTTGGGCAGTCGTTTAATGGTCTTCAGGGGCCTCAGGACTCGTAGGACCCTCAGGGACTTGATGGTGTTGATGTCCTTTCCTTTGGTTCCTCTGTGCAGGTTAAAAGTCCAGTTAGTGACAGAAAAAAAAACACCGACAATGAAGCCTAAAAATGTCCACACAGAAACACCTATAGGGTATTCTATTAGTACGGTCCATGCATACCAGCATACATCATGTTATTCCACAGAAACAGGACTTTTCTGCTTCGGTTTCTTCGTGCTACCTTTTCTTCTCACTCATTTTAGCCCCCCCCCCCCCCCCCCCCCCCATCCCAACCAATTGCCTCTAAACACAGTCACGTAAAAAGCCAACAATGCTTCTGCTGAATAACATACAAACAGTATTATTTGACAGTAAATATGCAAAGAATGGGCGACTTCTTTGCAGGAACCATGTGCTGTCAGCGTCAGCCCACGCTGAAAATGATCTGAACTGGTCCCAGAGAAACCAGTGGATACGTGGATAACGTACAGCTGAGCCATCATTCACTCCCAGTGACATTGGCCAAGGACGGCGGCACAGGGACTGGAAATTAATCTGTCACACATGCACACGACGGAGCTGTCATTCGCCATAAAAACACCTTCTGTCCTTTTATTGATTTATTTATTTTATTGCAGCTATTTTCTTAAAAAAAACTTGAAGAAATTCAGAGAAGGTGAAGAGAGAATTAAGTCAAAAATTTTAATTCTTTTGGAAATTAAAAATTGCAAGTTGGCATTTATTTACCATTTCTAACCATTTAATTTATTTGATTTTGATTTTACATATGTGGAAGCTGAAAGACACTCCTCTTTTCACATTTAAATGTAATTTTCAGCTTTACTTATGATTAGTTCTTAATACGGTAAATAAAAAAACTTCAGTTTCATTTAAAAAGCAGTTTAAAAACAACACAGTTGGCCAGACATAAAAACAAACAAAACACAAAAAAAATAATAAAAAAGAAAACAAAAACAAAGAAGACCTAAAGAAAATTACATTTATATATCAATAAAATAAAAAAAAAATAGCTTTTTATTAGAAACCTAATATGTTAGTATTGGATTTCCAATAAAACACTTAAAAATAAATAAATAAATAAATACATACATACATACATTTAATTAAAAACAAACAACGAAAAATAAGTATAAAACGCTCTAATTTTTTTGTAAATTATAAATTGAAAGTTGATAATTATTTATCATTTCTGACCATTTAATTTATTTGATTTTACATATTTGGAAGCTGAAAGACACTCCTCTTTTCACATTTAAGTGTAATTTTCACATTTACCTATGATCAGTTTTTAATATGGTAAAAAAAAAAAAAAAAAAGGAAAATAAAAAAAATGAATTCAATTTTATTGAAAAAGCAGTGTAAAAACAACACAGCTATCCAAAGGGTCTGTACATAGACATAAAAACAAATAAGACACAAAAACAAATTAATAAAAAAGAAGAAAAAACAAAGACCTAAAGAAAATTGCATTCATATATCAATAAAATAAAAAAAATTATTAGAAACCTAATATGTTAGTATTAGATTTCTAATAAAATTAGTTTTTTTTTTAATTAAATAAAAAAAATAAAAAAAACTATATATATATATATATACATATATATATATATATATATATATATATATTTAATTAAAAATAGTCTCTGAAATTCAGAGGTGAAGAGAAAAATACATAAAAAATGCTTTAATTCTTTTGTAAATTACAAATTGAATGTTGTCATTTATCATTTCTGACTATTTAATTGATTTTATTTAGATGTTCCATATTTGGAAGTTGTAAGACACTCTTCTTTTCACATTTTATAATAAAATGTAGTGCGGGCGATATAACGACAGACTTTCATTTCTGACAGAAGTATATCATGTTAGATATCGTCACTGTCAGGCAGAAACCTCGTAAGTCCATTTTTGGTCTTTTTTTTGGGGGGAGTTATAAAACGATTCAATTGGTCAGTTTTCATGCTGCCGTGATGGTTTCAGAAATATTTAACCAATGAAAAATGCTGACTACATCTCTTAACTCCATTCATTTACGTAGAAGATACATCGTTTTTCTAGTTTCCTGAAAAATAACCGTTTTGGACATAAGAGGTTTCCACCCGACAGCGACGGTATAATCTTATTTGACATAATTATGCCCTAAGACCAACTTTTGTTCTTTGGTTTCTTCATTCTTCACTTCTGTTTTTTTTAAATTTTAACTTGTTTCTGTCATTTTTTCTTTAATTACTTCATCGTTCACATTTCTTACCTCACAAAATAACTGTTTTTTTTGCCAATTATAGGAATATTTAATCAGATTTCTTCATTCTTCACTTCTGTTTTTTTTTTTGCTTTTTTTTTTTGGATTTTAACTTGTTTGTGTCACTTTTACTTTAATTACATGATCGTACATATTTCTTTCCTCAAAATAACTTTTCTTGTCAATTATATGAATGTTTAAAGCGGTTCGGAACACAAACAACATGCAGTGCTGGCGACATAACAACAGATTTTGATATAAAAATAATAATAAAATAAAGTGTTATCATACAGTGAGGCCACGTCTTCTACCTTCTTTTCCTCTCTCTCACACACACTCACTCACACACACACACACACACACACAAACGTAAACCTGTGTACATATATTTCTCTGTTCCATGTTGGTCTAAAGCAGAAGCATGGTTCCATTCATGTCAGGATGGGGCCTTTTGTTTTTTTTTTTTTAAATTTTAATATAAATCTGGGGTCTAATAAATCCAACCACATGCAGCGCTCATGCTCGGATGGCTTGGTTACCCTGGCATGCAATCTGCGAAGTCAATGCCAGTCCTCGCTATTCAAGGACCTGAACACATTGAGACGGCAAGAACAGTGTCCCAGTAGCTTTCAGAAGAGCCGCCAGCCAGGAAGACAGGATCTGTGTGTGTGTGTGTGTGTGTGTTTGTGTGTTTGTGTGTGTGTATTTCTGCGTTCACATCAGTGCTTTGCAGATTAGCTCCGAATGGTTCATGTGCTGATATGTGGCGATAATAATGTGATGTAATGTGACAGAGTTCGGTGTTTTTATGGGGGGACACATGTGAGGAGTCGGAAATGTTGGATTGTGTTGTGACCTTTGACCTTCTACCTTTTATCTGAATGTGAAAATTGAGACGTTCATAATATTTCAGCCTCTTCCTGCAGATACTTCTGAAAGCCATGAGGGGGAGTTCCCAATATTGTCTTTACGCTCTTGACGTCCAAATATTGGGACAGGAAGTGACTTTCCTAAGGAAGTACATATAAGTAGTAGTAGTAGTGGGTGTGTGTGTGTGTGGGGGGGTCATGGTTATATCCCAAACACCTTGGGATGGAAGGTGACAAAGCTCATTCGGAGGGGGGTTGATAAGGGAAGGGGGCGTTGTGTGCTTCACATTTGGGAAAAACAGGATTAAAGGTATAAAGGGGGGCGTAAGGGGGTTAAAAGTATTGAGGGGCGGTTCCCACCTGGCCACGCTTTGTTGCGATCTGATGAGAAAAACAATGATAAGCGCACACAGACACAAAGAAATGCACAAATGCATAGATCACCCACACAAATCGCACAGCAAAAGAAACATTTTAAGCAGATATTGCACACAGATACGTACAGATACTAGATATGGACAACATCAAAGCACAGTAAAAAAAAAAAACCAATAGTAGCGGATAAACTTATTTTCTTGTTAAAACAGAAAAAAAAGGAAAAGTGTAATAAAATAGCAGAATTCAACTGCATATGTTTCGCAAAATAAGTGAATAAATCAAATTTCAAGAGCAAGAGACGTTAAGATGAAACACTGGGACGATGTTGAGGAGATGGATGATGAGCAGCTACGTTCACAGTGTAGACCAGGAGATATCAGCACATGTAATCCTAAAATATTAAACATACAGTACAATGAAGTCAAACCAACTAATGTGCACCAGCATAATCTTCCTTTAGGGGATTATTTCATCCAAAATGATAGTTTTGACAGACAACATTGACCATAAACCACCTGAAATCAGTGTTTAATGATGCACTGCCTGTAGGTTACAAAGAAAGCTCTAATTCACAGAAAAACAAACAAACAAACAAACAAAAAAAACTGCTCTGTAGGGGTGTAAGAAAATATCGGTTCTGCAATACATCACGATATTTCATTTCACAATACTGTATCAGTATTAAAAAGTACTGTATCGATATTTTTAGGTATTTATTCAAATGCAGATATTGTGGAGATTCATTTGAGGGTTTTTTTGCTTTTCTTTCTTTCTTTCTTTCTTTCTTTCTTTCTTTCTTTCTTTCTTTCTTTATTATTTAACACTCTTATTAAATAATGCTTGTTCCTTTGTTGGGATTGCACAAAAATACTGTTCTGATGTTAGTTCTGAACTAATAGAATATGAACATTTGAACAGGATCTGAAACTGTAATGTCTGTAAAACAGAATTTAAAGAGAGAACAACCTGAAAAATTATCCACTATAAGAAAAAAAACAAAACAAAACAAAACATCATCCACCTTTTCAATTACGGGGGCACAGTTTAATTGAAAGGTCTCTTGCTTTAAATTAAGGCCACCAGAAAAAATAAAAGATTCGGCTGAAATTTTTTAAGGCCTTCAGGTGTTTTTTTTTCTTATAGTGGATAATTTTCTGGGCTGTTCTCTTTTTTTCACATAGTGGATAATTTTCTGGGCTGTTCTCTTTTTTTCACATAGTGGATAATTTTCTGGGCTGTTCTCTTTTTTTCACATAGTGGATAATTTTTTGGGCTGTTCTTGTTTTTTCTTAAAGTGGATAATTTTTTGGGCCAGTGGATAATTTTCTGGGCTGTTCTCTTTTTTTTTCATATAATGGATAATTTTTTGGGGCTGTTCTCTTCTTTTCTTAAATGGATAATTTTCTGGGCTGTTCTCTTTTTTTTCTTATAGTGGATAATTTTCTGGGCTGTTCTCTTTTTTTTCTTATAGTGGATAATTTTCTGGGCTGTTCTCTTTTTTTCACATAGTGGATAATTTTCTGGGCTGTTCTCTTTTTTTTCATATAATGGATAATTTTTTGGGGCTGTTCTCTTCTTTTCTTAAATGGATAATTTTCTGGGCTGTTCTCTTTTTTTTCTTATAGTGGATAATTTTCTGGGCTGTTCTCTTTTTTTCTTATAGTGGATAATTTTCTGGGCTGTTCTCTTTTTTTCACATAGTGGATAATTTTCTGGGCTGTTCTCTTTTTTTCACATAGTGGATAATTTTTTGGGCTGTTCTCGTTTTTTTCTTATAGCGGATAATTTTTTGGGCCAGTGGATAATTTTCTGGGCTGTTCTCTTTTTTTTTCATATAATGGATAATTTTTTGGGCTGTTTTCCTCTTTTCTTAAATGGATAATTTTCTGGGCTGTTCTCTTTTTTTTCTTATAGTGGATAATTTTCTGGGCTGTTCTCTTTTTTCACATAGTGGAAAATTTTTTGGGCTGTTCTCGTTTTTTCTTATAGTGGATAATTTTTTGGGCCAGTGGATAATTTTCGGGGCTGTTCTCTTTTTTTTTCATATAATGGATAATTTTTTGGGCTGTTTTCCTCTTTTCTTAAATGGATAATTTTCTGGGCTGTTCTCTTTTTTTTCTTATAGTGGATAATTTTCTGGGCTGTTCTCTTTTTTTTCTTATAGTGGATAATTTTCTGGGCTGTTGCACCACTGGGCCACTGTAATAACCACTAAACCAGTGCAGAAAACTCCTTTGTCCCGTACTGTTTCACTGTTCGTAACAGGATTGAAACATGACAAATAAACAGAAACAAAACAACTCTTCATCTGTATATTCCACTGGTGAGACGTTCACCTGCTGATCAATATCCAGCTGAAACACAACATCCCAGTGACTGTGTAATAAACGGGGCTGGTGTTTTTAGTCTGGCAGTGTGAATGCAGCCTGTCTGGAAAAGTCGACATGCCACGGATGTGAAGCCATGAGATGATCACACAGACAAAATGTTGACAGGAAGTGAGAGTGGGAGGGAGTGATGAAGAGGAGATGCACCAGTCTGATAGGAGGAGGATGATGGGATTATACACCCAGTTATTTATGTGGATGAATAAAGGTGTGCATTAGCAGTCACAAAGACACTGGCGGAGCGCTGGAACTTACATCATCCTGTCTATTCAGGACTGCAGGTCTGAGTGTTTTACATGTAAATCCACTTCAATAGGCCTCTGTCTGCAGTTCACTGTGTTTAACCGTTTGTCATTTGCATCTTTTTTTGTGACAGTGGCACTCGGGCGCTTTGTGTTCATACCTGGAACACCTCTGGATTCAGAAAAGCCTCAACTGTTCTTCGTATTCACTTTCATTATCATGTATATTGTTCTTACTAACACACATAAAATGGATCCGATAAACGGGAATAACGACTTAGGCCATTATTTTGAAGAAGGTGACGGTGCGCATCAGTATAGATACAGTCGGCAACAACGGGAACGCCCACAAACGTCACATCCGGTTAGAGCCGAGGGGGAAAACAAACCAGTCTCTGCCATTAGCCATAATGCTGAAGAGTTGCTGTTTGCCCTTTTGTACCGCAAATAAACCAAAAAAAATCACCAATTAAAGTTTTACATTTTACTAAATAATAAAACGGAACCATAAAGGAGGACAAAACGGCTTCAAACGATCAGAAAAGAGGACGAGTTTGGCAGATGATGGGACCCAACAACAAAACTGCAGTCAGCACTTCGTTTAGGTCAGTTTCATGTAATGTGAACCATTTCCAAACAATCGTAGACTGTCAGGGGGATCAGGAATATTAGATTAAGTGTTTAAATGCTAGTGAACTTTGTACTACATTTGTAATTTGTGTAGATTTTCTTGTAACATGTACAAAAGTACACATTCAGTATCTAGGTCGAAGTACAGGTACTTGTGTACAAACGTCTGGTAAAAGTAGAAGTACTGATTAAAGTTCTTTACTGAGGTGCTTTACAATCTTAAGGTTGAAAAGTTGAGATTCTCTCTTAAATCATTTCATACCACTTGGGATCCATTTTTACGGTATTTCCATTCTTTAAATTTTCCTCAGAAAATAGATAATTAAACATTATTGAGACAGAGGGGAAAGGAGAGGAAAGGAGGGAAGGACAAATGATGTGTAGTCTTTTCCTTTCTTCTCTTATTTCTGTGTACTATACTACCTTTTTTATTTTTATTTTTTTTATTTTTTTTACTTTTACAATTTTAGTTCCTTTATCATTATTTGTGGTTTCTGTTTTTGATTTTCTTTTATGTTTTTCCTTATTGTTTATGTATTTATTTATTTATTTTTTGGCCTGTGGGTTGGGTGGGTGGGAAGGGATGGGTGTTGACAGTCAGATATGTCATTCTTGATTGTGCATTGACTGTTACGAATTGATATAATGTCTGTTGTTTTCATTGAAAATGTTCAATAAATATAGTTGGAAAGAAAAAAAAAAGTTCTTTACTGAGTACGGCATATGTTAAAAAAAAAAAAAAAAAGTGCTGCCTCTGATGTACTCCAAGCATAAAATCAAATCTAGCCCTCTGACGGACATTTCTATTGCCTGTTTCTGTGCAAAACTAAAAGAACCTAACATCATATTGGACCAACAGCAACATTAATTAACATTAATTTGCCTATTTAATGTCAGGTACTGAAATTATGTTCAGTTGAATTCATCATATCTATAGCAAAACTGATATAGTCCCTTACCAGGTGACTCCTTTAAGTAGCAGCAGATGTGTGGAAATGACACTTCATTCCACTGAGTCGGATCATTGGCCCAGTCTTTTAAAACGTATGGACAACAATCCAACCACAGTGGATTTAATTTTTTTATATATTGATCCTTGTCAGAAGGCAAAAGCAACTCAAAGTACGTCATGACAGTTTGTTAGCGTTAGCAAAACAAACTGAAATTCTGTGTTTTTTCATTATAGCGAACAGGGGGATGAATTCTTGTCCCCCTCGGGTTTCCCTGCCCTCACCTGTGACATCGTTGCCGACTGTATCTATACAGGGTGGGGAAGCAAAATTTACAATGAACATTTAGTTGTTTTTTCTCAGCAGGCACTACGTCAGTTGTTTTGAAACCAAACATATATTGATGTCATAATCATACCTAACACTATTATCCATACCTTTTCAGAAACTTTTGCCCATATGAGTAATCAGGAAAGCAAACGTCAAAGAGTGTGTGATTTGCTGAATGCACTCGTCACACCAAAGGAGATTTCAAAAATAGTCGGAGTGTCCATAAAGACTGTTTATAATGGAAAGAAGAGAATGACTATGAGCAAAACTATTACGAGAAAGTCTGGAAGATACTATTAAAGAAGAATGGGAGAAGTTGTCACCCCAATATTTGAGGAACACTTGCGCAAGTTTCAGGAAGTGTGTGAAGGCAGTTATTGAGAAAGGAGGACACATAGAATAAAAACAGTTTCTATTATGGACATTTTCTTGTGGCAAATAAATTCTCATGACTTTCAATAAACTAATTGCTCATACACTGTCTTTCAGTCCCTGCCTCAAAATATTGTAAATTTTGCTTCCCCACCCTGTAGTTCTTGAACAGAGGTGTCCAAAGTATTCCCATTCATTCCTCAGGTCGAAGTAAAAATACTCAGGTTTAAACAGACTTCTGTAGAAGTTGAAGTATCAACTCAAGCTTTTTACTCCAATAAAAGTGTAAAAGTACTGGTTTCATGCACTGTGGATCAGCTGGTTCTGGGCCCTAGTTTTGGACCCTGGTTGTCAGTGATGATGAAACCATGTATATTTGTTTCAGGTCCAAATAGCGCTGATCCCCTCCACCCTGGATCAGGTCTGGATCCTCCATTTGTGTCCACATGTCAGTGTTCATGGACCACTTGTTCTTTGGTAGCTCGTACAGATCCATGTCCAGTCCAACTGTCCTTCATTTAATTTCAGATTTCACATTTTCCCGCTTGGGCTGTGTTTACTGCTATACTCCGTCATGTTGAGCAGGTTGGTTTTTGCCACTCAGTCTGACTTAGAGGGGCGTGGCCTGGGGGGAAGTGACGTATGTGCATACCCTCTTTATCTGAATCTTACACATTTACAAAATTTAAAGCAGAACAAACTCCTACAGTAAATCAGTCCAAACATCTACATTGACATTATTTACAGTAAACTTCTAACAGCGCTTCATAAAGAGTTCAGTGAAAATGTCATAAACAAACAGAAGCGTTTGTCATTTGCATCTTTTTAGTGACAGCTGCACTCAGAGCCTTTGTGTTCGTATCTGAAACACCTTTGGACTCATAAAAGCCTCCACTGTTCGTCTTATTCACTGCCCCCCCCCCCCCCCCGGGCATTATGTATATTGTTTCCCACGAACGCACATAGAATGTATCCGATAAATGGGAAACAGGTAATTGCACTTATGTAACCCAGATACAGATGTAACACAAACGCAGTTACGTAACACAAACAGAGTAAATGCCAGCATCTTTGATCGTGACTGTGGCGGAGATGATAAGAATAGAGAAGAACAAAATATGACATTTGGTGAAGACATTCAGCGGCGGTGGGAAGGCTGCAAATGATATGAGCTAATGTGGACGAGAGATAGGCACAGGAAGATGAGCACAGAGACAGACAGGCAGACAGACAGACGGACAGACAGGCAGACAGACAGGCAGACAGACAGACAGACAGGCAGACAGACAGACAGGCAGACAGACAGGCAGACAGACAGACAGACAGACAGGCAGACAGATGGACAGACAGGCAGACAGACAGATGGACAGACAGGCAGACAGACAGATGGACAGACAGACAGACAGACAGACAGGCAGACAGACAGGCAGACAGACAGACAGGCAGACAGATGGACAGACAGTCAGATGGACAGACAGACAGGCAGACAGACAGACAGGCAGACAGACAGACAGATGGACAGACAGACAGACAGACAGACAGATGGACAGACAGACAGACAGACAGGCAGACAGACAGGCAGACAGATGGACAGACAGACAGACAGGCAGACATTACCCCATAAGGCTCCTGAAAGCAATCCAAGCCAGAGAAGATGGAAGGAGGAGACAGAGTCAGAGTCAGAAACAGATAAAACACACACAGGCGTCGTCTACAGCAGAACAAAAAGAAGGAAGAACAGCAGCAGGAGGCGCTACAGAGAAAAAGAAACAGCTGAGAAACTGGACACATACACAAACTTGTTTTTTTTCCTGGTTTGGTAACCTCAGTGTTTTAGAGTTGGAGTTGTCATTATTTCTAGGCATAATGTTCAACGGCCAAAATACAAAACCTCCTATCTGAAAAAATCACTTTTTTAAGGAAAAAAAAAAAACGTGGCTCCTGGAGGATTCTGTTGGGTTTCTGTAAATTGGCTTAGAGTCTGGTTTGGACCAACTCTACATGTAAACTGTCATGAGATAACTTTTATTATGATTCGGCGCTATATAAATAAAATTTGATTTGATTGATGGTTTAGTTTTATTTTAGTATGGTCTCTGTTGCTGTTGTCAGGTGACCTTCATGTCATAAGAAAGGGCGGGGTTATCTTGCAGATAGACTGAAAATGTGGAGTCATCCTTGTTCTCACCATTTAATGTGAAAACTCAAAATCTAAAAATTCGCAGATAGGAGGTTTTGTTTTTGGGCCATCAACCCATAAAGACCCAGAGCTACTTTTATGGCAGTTCCCAAGTGAAATTTTCTCTAGATTGATCCTTTCTTAAAGGGTTTAGAAGAGAATAGAATCTGTATTTGTCACATGACAAAGACAACGACAGTGAAATGGGAGCTGTGACAGGCCCCGACTGTGCAAAAAACAGGTGTGTAGACGCCAATAATGTAATAACAGCCGATAACATAACAGCGGCCGATAACGTCATAAATTTGCCATTTTTAAAATGTAATAAGCCAATAATGTAATATCTGGCCAATAATGTAATAAAAGTCCTAAACCGATAACATTATTGGCTCAGTTATTACATTAGTTATTGGCCTATTACATTTTCAAAATGGCAAATTTATTATGTTATTGGCCAGTATTATGTTATCAGTTGTTACTACATTATTGGCTTCTACAAGGTGTAAAAAAATAAATAAATAAATGAAATAAAAATCGTCATCTCAAATATAAACATAATAATAACAGCAGAAAAGAGAGACAACATACAATCCAATACACGCCTTATATGTGACACCACTGGTATAAACTGTATAAAAATATCACAGATTATACTGAAAAATACTGGCAATATGCAAAATTACAAAGAAATACTAAAATATAAACAAAAAGCCAACTGTATACTACAGATGGAACAAATATTTACAGTATATAATGGATCTAAACACGTTGGCAGGTTTGTCTGGTGTTTTCCTCCACAGCGTTGTGCTACTAGCAGCACTGATGTACAAGCCAAAAACACTCTTGGTTTCTGAGTTTAGTCCGGTGTTATTCAGCCTACACATCCACACTTTACATACAGAGAAGTGTTACTGTTGAAACACAGGTTCGCTTCAGGTTTTCAGAAGATTTAGGACACAAAATTCAGTCAGTGGAACCTCACCTAAAATTACTTTGACACTCTTGATGGTGTTAATATCTTCAGCGTAATTTCTGCACTTTGTAAATTCATGTTGCGGCCAGTCTTTGGCCCGTGGGCCGTATATTTGACACCCCTGCCTTAGAAGGAGACATTCTGGGACAAATACCATCAGACAAAATCCTCCTGAGACTAGAGCTGGTGGCTCCAGTTGCTCCAGTGCCATAATCCCTAGTGGTCAGGTTTGTCCTAATCACATGGAAACAGCAGCGCTTCACCTTCACATGAACCTGCTCCTCCCTCCTCCTCCCTCCTCCTCCCTCCTCCTCTGTCTCTGCCCTAAACTGGCCTTCACCCATTAACCAACAGACAGGGAGGGGCTGCACACACTTTATGTAACAACAGGAGGCCATTCTCATGTGGGTAAAAGAACCTCAGACACTACGAAAGCCTCACAGCTGACTTTGTACAATTAGAGGAACGTCTGAGTTACACTATGTGGACAAAAGTATGTGGACATGTTGAATTTAGGTGTTTCTTTTCTAACAGGGGTCTGGGATACAAAACAATAATGACTAATACAGTCATAATATAGTTTTATATTGGGATAAATATCATTGCATTGGTTAGTTTGGTTTAAATTGTTATCTTTGTTTCCAAAATAAGATGATTTTTCCTTAATTTTAATGTTTATATACTGTCACATACTGTTAATACTGCAAATATTGTGTCCATTCATATTTTAGGTCTTTTTTTGTGTTTTTATTTTCCTTCGCTCTCTTCTAATCTTACTTTTGTAAAATTGTATTTTCTATTTTCTTATCTTATTTTCAGTTTTTGTAATTTTATATATATATATATACATATATATATATATATATATATATATATATATATATGTATATAAATATATGTATATATATATATATATATATATATATATATATATATATATATATATATATATATATATGAAATAGAATAATGTTTATTGTCATTGTGCTACTGCAGTTAGAGCAACAAGCTGAAAAGAAAACACCAATATTTCAGAAAATAAGAAGAGGGAATATAAAATTATATCTGTATATCTATCTATCTATCTATCTATACATTTTAGAAGACATAAAACATGGAAAGACACAAACAATATTTACAGTATAAACAATATATAACAGTACATAAAGATCAAAATTAAGTAAAAATCATCAGAACCATGAAACCAAAGTACAAAATAATTAGCAAAAAGAAAAAAATAATCAACAAAAAGAACAAAATAATCAATGAAAAGAACAAAATAATCAACAAAATGGGGAAATATTGACGTTTCTGACTCAAATCATCATGAACAGGACATCTTACAGCTGTAGACATGTCCCAATATTTTTGTCCATATAGTTTATAAACATCTTGTTAACACATATTATTTACAGTCAGAGCATAAAAAAATATTCAAAATTTAGAGGTAGGACATTTAAAATCATAGTCGTGGATGAAAAAAAACAAACAAAACAAAACAAAACAAAAAACAATAATTGTTAAGAGAAATTAAGTCAAAACTATCTCTGAGGCATTTTTGAAGCAAAGATTATTTTGTTCTTTTTACTCATTTTGTTGATTATTTTGTTCTTTTTACTCATTTTGTTGATTATTTTGTTCTTTTTGCTCATTTTGTCGATTATTTTGTTCTTTTTGTTGATTATTTTGTTCTTTTTGCGGATTATTTTGTTGCTTTTACTCACTTTGTTGATTATTTTGGTCACTGTTATTGAATTTGATTATTTTGTTCATTACTGAGCATGAACAGGACATCTTACAGCTGTAGACATGATGTGTCCCAATATTTATTTCCATATAGTTTATAAACATCAGTATTTCCTTAAGGTTTAATGGGAGATTTTTCTTCCTCAGTAAGATGTGAAGAAAGTAGGTGGTTAGTTGTGGTACAAAATTATTATTTACAGTCAGAGCAGGAAAAATATTTTCGAAATTCAGGGGTAGAACATTTAAAATCATAGTCATGGATAAAAAAAACAAAAACAATGTTGAATGAAATTAAATAATATCAAATTCTGAGGCATTTTGGAAGCAAAGATAACAATTTAAACTAAACCAACCAATGCAATGATATTTATCCCATAATATAAAACTATATTCTGACATTAGTCATTATTGTTTTGTATCCCAGACCCCTGTTAGAAAAGAAACACTTGAATTCAACGTGTCCACATACTTTTGTCCACCTTCCTTGAAAGTAAAGCATGAACGGTTGACTTACGAGCAGGCGAAGGCCACCAGAGCTCCACTGACCACAATGAAGTCCAGGATGTTCCACAGGTCCCGGAAATACGACCCAGGGTGGAGGAGCAGTCCCAGGTCGATCATCTGCAGCCGCGAAAAAACACAATAAACAGCAAAACTAAAGCCACGCAGAAAAGCCTGAACAGAAACAGTGTTTTTATAAAAGCAGATCTGGAGCTCTCTCATGTCAGTCAAGTCCGATGTTCTTCTTTTTTTTTTTTAGGGAAGCAGAGCATTTCTGATCTGAAGCATCTGGCATCAGGATGGAGTGTAAAACCACAAACCCAATTAGCAGAAGCCAGTGACAGGAGGCTGGAATCAGCTGGACGCTCGCATTCCACCCAAGAAACACATGAAGACCAGCTTTAACCCTTTCATGTCCGGTGTTCACCTATTCTACTGCTGTTCTCTGGTATATTCATGGGTTTGGCTGTTTTAGTTCCATATCAGCCAACACAGTGGACGCTGATGCATCATCCCATACACTGACACCTACTGGCCAGTTGTGGGAACTGCTTTTTTTTTATTTGTTTTTTTTTTTACATTTATGCATTTGGCAGACTATTTTTTCCAAAGCGACTTACAGGGGAAAAACCAAAATAAAAGAATAAAATACAAGAATAGATTAAAGACATAAAAGAGCTGTACAATTAAAAACAGAGTTGTACAGAAGAATAAAAAAGCAAAATGGTAAACTAAAATACAACAACTGATTAACCCTTTCATGCATGGGTTATAAGAACCTTATTCAAGATTTTTTTTTTTTTTACTGTGTGGTTTTATTCCTCTTTAGGCATGAAAAAAACAATGTGATTGAATTTGTTTTTATGAATCCATTTTTCATGGCGTTACAAAAATGTCCACTCAGCGGGACAATCGTGTTTAACTTCTGAAGCAAAGAAACATGCATTTACTGATCCAAACTATGAAATACATTTTTTTAATGCTGCTAATCTGATGTTTTCTCACATTTTTAACATACTATAATACTAATTATTACTGACTCAGATAATGTGCAAAAAAAAAAAAAAAATTGTTTAAAAAAATTACAGTCTAATAACAATTAATTTATTTACACTCATGTTTCTGCAGATCAGGTTTATCGAGAACAGCAAAGTTATAGTAATGGTATGAATAACAGTGTATTAGATGGTGCATAAAGGTCAAAACATAGTATTCGGAATCTCTCTGACGGGACATTTTAGAGACACTTTGACAGATTAGTGTTGCTAAATGACCCACATTTTTACTTCTAAATTCATTTTTGCTTTGGTTGGACCATAAGAGATTACCCAAAACAAGGAGCTACTTTATATTGAAATAAATGTTGGAATGGCAATTAATTAAAGTTTGCTCTCTGACGGGACATTACTGTGTTTGGACCAATAAGCGTCCACTGCGTTGGCTGATATACATGTAAAACAACAAAATCCATGAATATACAAGAGAACAGCTGTAGAATAGCTGTCCACTGTAGTGACCACTCTGCATGAAAGGGTTAAGAAGACATAAAAACAGCTGTTCAATTAAAAACAGTGAAATAAAAATACCAAGTAAAACAGAAGAAACAAAATAATACATTTAAAATGGAATGTTTGAAAGTTTTTATTCATAATCAAGATGGCCGACAGGAAGTCAGAAATGTTAAGCATCCCAGGAATGTCTTGTTAATCCTTCTATCTTATCCTACTTGACCTTACCTTATCTTATTTTATCTTATCTTATTTTAGATGTATAGAAAAAAATCATTTAGAAGCTGGAAACAGTTACTTTGTTTCAGTAAAACATAATTTTTTGTTTTATTTTTAGTAAGAAGAAACTTTATTCTGATAAAATTAGACACTTTTTCAATCAAAAAACTTCTAATAATGCAAAATTAACCCTAAAATCAAGCAAAAACTGAATTAAAACAAGTCGATTCATCAAAATGAAAGGAAATGGATGTGACCATAACACCCATTAAACTAAAGAAAATGTCTAAACTATTATAACTCTGACTGCCTGTATAGAAATATAGATATATAGAAAAAAAATCATTTGGAAGCTGGAAACAGTTACTTTCTTTCAGTAAAAACATTTTTTTTGTTTTATTTTTTGTAAAAAATAATGTTTATTCTGATAAAATTAGACACTTTTTCAATCAAAAACTTCTCATAATGCAAAATTAACCCTAAAACTAAGCAAAAACTGAATTAAAGATTAAGATACCTCAAAAAGTTATGGATGGATTTGGATGAAATTTTCAGGAAATGTTGATACTGGCACAAGGAATAAATGTAAATTTTAGTGGTGATTTGGGGGGGCAGGGGGTCTGCCTTGATGGAGGCCTGTGGCCTCTGAGTGCTTTTCGTGTTTTTTTTTTATTTTTAGCAAAAAAAGTTTATTCTGATCAAATTAGACACTTTTTCAACCAAAAAACTTCTCACAATGCAAAATTAACCCTAAAATTAAGCAAAAACTGAATTAAAACAAGTCAGTTCATCAAAATGAAAGGAAATGGATGCAACCATTAGCACCTGTTAAACTAAAGAAAATGTCCAAACAGTAATAACTCTGACTGTTCAGATATTTGCATTTGCAGTTCTTCATCCTGTTTATGTCAAACACACGTCAACTGAAAGGTGACAGACCGTACTGAAATATAGATGTATAGAAAAAAAATCATTTGGAAGCTGGAAACAGTGACTTTCTTTCAGTAAAAACATCTACCTCTGCCAAGGAGGTTCTGTTTTCATCGGGGTTTGTTTGTTTGCCTGTTAGCAAGATAACTCATAAAGTTATGGATGGATTTGGATGAAATTTTCAGGAAATGTTGATACTGGCACAAGGAAGAAATGATTATATTTTAGTGGTGATCAGGGGGAACGATCTGCCTTGGCGGAGGCCTGCGATCTCCGAGTGCTTTTCAGTAAAAAGAAAGTTTATTCTGATAAAAATTAGACACTTTTTCAATCAAAAAACTTCTAATAATGTAAAATTAACCCTAAAATTAAGCAAAAACTGAATTAAAGCAAGTTGATTCATTAAAATGAAAGCACATGGATCTGACTATAACACCCATTAAACTAAAGAAAATGTCCAAACAGTAATAACTCTGACTGCTCATATATTTGCATCTGCAGTTCTACATCCTGTTTACGTCTAATACTCAGCGTTGGTGTGGTCTCCTCACCTTAATCACCATCTCAAAGGTGAAAACTCCGGTGAAAACATAATCCAGATACTTGAGAACCTGCAGAAACACAGAGGACATGTGGGTGAGCGGTTTGGTGGACAGACCAGTCCAGGTCCATATGCACAGTGTGTTCCTCTGGCCTGTCACAGCTCGGAACCCTGGCAGATTTACACTCCACTGCACCAACACACACACACACACACACACACACACACACACATATAAACAACACATAAACACACTTTCACCTCAGATTCCCTCTGCACCGTGACAGGAATATTAATTTGTTGTGCTTGTCTGTCAAAACACCAAACCTCCAGTCAGGCGTCTGTGTTTCCTCTTTAAGTCGACACAGACTCGTGTGTTGTAGCGTTAGAAAGAAACAGACGGCGTGAATTCAGGTGGTTCTTTTCTGACACACAGGGAAAAATCCAAATCTGACCAAGTGTATTTTTGTCATTTCTAGTCCAAATTAGGGGTGTTAGAAAATATCGGTTCTGCAATATATTGAGATATTTCATTTTACAATACTGTATCAATATTAAAAAATACTGTATCAATATTTTTAGGTATTTATTCAAATGCAGATATTGCTTTATTTTTTGGGGTTTTTTTGTTTTTCTTTTTTCTTTATATTTTATGTTGTGACACTTGTTCTGAACTAATAGAATATGAACATTTGAACAGGATCTTAAACTGTAATGTCTGTAAAACAGAATTTCAGTTTGAACACAGGAGCATTTTGTGATATAGCATTAAATCCTGTTGTGATCAAATAAAAATGTGTTTAGTATTTGTGCTTATTTCTGGTGTAATTCAATTCTTCCAGTATATAATCGTTTTGTTTTTTTTTAAAAAGAAACAAAACCAATAAAAAAAATTGCCATTTTTACAATATCATGATATATCGTGACATATCGTATAGTGATCCTAGTATTGTGATTTGTATCGTATCTCCAGATTCTTGCCAATACACACCACTAGTCCAAATATCTCATCACTTAAAATAAGACATAATCACCTTAAGAGGAACTTTTCAGTGAGATATAAGAACGTATTTTTAGACAGTAGATCTGGAAAATCTGATTTTAAGAAATCTTACCAAGATAATTTTCACTTGTTTCATTGGCAGATTTTTTTTTGCACAATTCAAGCAAAAAAAATCTGCCAATTATGAAGAGATGAAGTCCCATGATTAGGCTTTTAATGCAATAAGCATTCAGAAGTGGTCATATACATGTGTTTGGGTTTTATTTTGTCATTCGTGTTCCATTTGTGATTAATTGTAATCAATAGTTTTGCTCATACAAATATATAAGACATTTTACATATATTAACGTATCTAATCAAACATCTCCATATGACACACATGGGAAAAAAAGGATATCTGCAGTAGATATTGATTACAATTAATCACATATGAAACAAGAATGACAAAAAAAAACACATGTATATGACCACTTCTGAATGTTTATTGTATTAAAAGCTTAATCATGGGACTCCATCTCTTCATAACTGGCAGATTTTTTTAGCTTCAATTATGCAAAAAAAAAATCTGTTGTAGCGTTAGAAAGAAACAGACGACATGTCCAATGGACGTCACTGTCTGGGTCCCAATGGACACTATGTGGACAAAAGTATGTGGACACGTTGAATTCAGGTGGTTCTTTTCTAACACATTAGAAAAAATCTAAATCTAATCAAGTGTACTTTTTTCATTTCTAGTCCAAATATCTCATCACACTTAAAATCAGACAGAATCAGCTAAAGAGGAACTTTTCAGTGAGATATAAGAACTGATTTTTAGACAACAGATCTGGAAAATCTGATTTAAAGAAATCTGACCAAGACAATTTTCACTTGTTTAACAAGAATCTTAAAAGTTTCTTAAAGTTAATCAAAAAAACATACCTGACACTTTTACAGGATGAAGTTGTTGAACTTGGTCTAATTATTGCAGTTATTTGTAGTTCTGTAAAATTTTGTGTCTTTTTTTTTTTTTTTCCTTAACTGTTACTTTAACATTGTCAGGTGCGATGTATTTGTTTTTTTTAGACTGTATCCCTATCAGTAAAAGTCTAAATAAAATATTTTCAAACCTAAAGTGTTGGTTCCTGTGCCTTCCCCTGGTCAGTCTGTATCAGGAGTCGCTCTTCCGTCAGTCTGAAATAATCAGTCGGTCGGCTCATTGTCCTGTGTGTACATCTGTTGTGTACTTCCACATGTTTATTTATGACGTCTACATGTCGCTGTGACTCACGTTATTGCGCGGTGCGTTCGCTTGCACGGGGTCCTCGGCTGCCAGGGCGATGCTGCTCATGGTAATGACCATCAGGATGCACATTTCAAAGTAGCGCAGATTGACCACGTAGTGACACAGCCGACGTACCCTGCAAGACCGCACACACACACGCACAACACGCAAACACACAAACGCATCATCAGGTCTGTTCAGGCGACGTCTTCATGCATTTCCCTCTGTGACGGTCCAACAGGAACAGATGAAGCAGTGCATGGTTTAAGGTCGTCTGAGTTCACAGCCTCTTCAAATAGAACACGAGGGTCAAACATACGGCCCTGGGGCCAAAACCAGCCCCCCAAAGTGTCCAATCCGGCCCGTGGGATGAATTTGAGAAATATAAAAATTACACTGATTATTTTAGTTCAGCTTCCACATACAGAACAATTCAACCTCGAGTGGATCAGACCAGTAAAACACTATCATAATAAACCAGTGGTTTCCAACCTTTTTTGGTTTGTGACTCTATTTTAACACAAATTTCTGCTGACCCCAGACATTCAAAACAGCGACATTTTTTTGCTAAAATTTATTTGTTTCTGATCATGTAATAGTTTGCTATACTATGTTTCAAATACAGGTTAATTTTAGAGGACATTTAGTCTATATAATGTATATTATTATGGGCAGAGGCAGTAAAGCCAGGTGTAGATTACTGCACAAAGTGAGGATTTGATTTTCCTTGGTCAGGATATGTACAGTCAGTCCAGCTGTGATTTACAAGGCTGACAATTAATACTGAACAAACAAGAAGTCGAAATATGAATTATGAAAGAGCTGCAGCATCTGAAACCGACCACAATGAACATTTGACAGATAAACAGAACCACAGTGCTGCAGTTTCACACTCAGTTTGTCTTTTATGGATTGGGATTGTCTCTGTCAACTCACCATATATTTTTTATTTGTAAGTTTATTTTTTATTTTTGTCAATTACTAGAAATTTCAGGCGACCCCACATGGGGTCCCAACCCCAAGGTTGAAAAATACTGCATTATATAGACTAAATATCATCAAAAATTAACCTTTATTTGCAACACAGTACAGCAAACTATTACATGATCAAAAACAAATTAATTTTAGCAAAAAAAAAAGTCAGTTTTGAATGTCTGGGGTTGCCAGAAATTTGTGTTAGTCCAGCTTGGATTTACAAGGCTGACAATTAATACTGAACAAACAAGAGGTCGAAATATGAATTATGAAAGAGCTGCAGCATCTGAAACTGACCACAATGAACATTTGACAGATAAACAGAACCACAGTGCTGCAGTTTCACACTCACAGTTTGTCTGGCATGGATTAGGATTGTTTCTGTCAACTCACCATATATTTTTATTAGTAAGTTATTTCTTTTTTTATTTTATCAATTACTAGAAATTTCAGGCGACCCCATTTGAATTCCAAGCGACCCCACATGGGGTCCCGACCCCAAGGTTGAAAAACACTGTAATAAACTATAAGTAATGACAACTCCAATGCTTTCTCTTCATTTAAGTGTAAAAATGTATAATTACATGAAAATATTTACATTTACAAACTATTCTTTCACAAAAAAATGTGACCAACCTGAACAGATATGAACAACCTGAAATGTCTTAACAGAAGTAAGTGTAATTCTACCAATATTGTGTTTGTTATTAAATGTTTTGTGTATTTGTAGATCCACTGTGATCTATAAGTTGTAATGTACATGTGTAAATGATAAATTGAATTTAAATTTAGGAAACTTTGTAGATGTAAACATTTTCATAATGTAATTTTACTTTCATTAGACTGGTTCTGTTCCACTTCAGATCATATTGGACTGAATGTGGAACCTGAACTAAAATGAGTCTGACACTTGCACTTCTTTCCATGGCTGGTTTGCTATTGTACCATTAGCCTATTCATTTATTTATTTTCTTTTTTTAAGTCCTCTCTCTTCTCTCCTTCTCCTTCCTTCTTTTGGAGACTCAGCGTTCAGTTTCTATGCTCCGTATATCTGGAACAAACTACCAGAAAATATCAGGTCTGCTGAGAGTCGGAGTTCTTTTAAGTCCAGGTTCCAGACTCACCTGTTCACTGCTGCCTTTGACTAAAATGCTTTTGACTTTTTAAATTGTATATTCTTCTTCGAAACTCTGCACTGCAACTCTTACTTTAATATGTGTGTTTTTATATTTTTGGTTTTTATGTGTTGTTTTCTTACTTGCTGTTTTCACTCACCTTTTACATGTTTCTTTTATAATGTTTTAAATGTGTTTCTTTTGCCCTTGTCATTGTATTTCAAAGTCCTGTGTGAAGCACCTTGAATTGCCTTGTTGCTGAAATGCGCTACACAAATAAACTTGCCTGACATTGCCTTGCCTTCTTTTAAATCTTATTCTTATTCTAGGAAATGTTATTGTACTTTTAGAACATGAGCCCCTTTTTATATATTTGGCTGTAACCTCTCAGTCTGAGCAAACTTTCCTGTATCTGTCATATTTAACGGTTTCCTTCCAGTGTACTAGTACTTTGTAATCTATGTGATGTTTTATTAAGTTGCTCGTTTGTCCAGGACAACAGATGGAAATTAGCTTTTCTGCTAAATCCGGTGCGTGCATCTTGTTCTTTGTAACTAATACCAATACACACTTTCCTGTAACTAAATAAATAAATACAAATACCCCTTCAAAATGTAACCACCTGCACTTTTTTTTTGTCGATTTTGACAAGAAAAAAACATCACAAAATGTCCCGTGAGTCATTTTAATTCAGATTTTACTTGGGACGTTCTATATCTGGCTATTATTTACAATTTACTTCATGTTGTAAGAGTGTAAAAACAGTTTAACTTAAAGGAAAAACACTTCATATGGAAATTGATTTTATAGTTTTAGCGGAGAAAAAAAAAACACTCTTTTCCGACAAATGGGCTGTTTCGCTGACTTCAGTTAAAGGCATGAGTGAAACTACCGTAACAACACTATGTTGCCTAGAAACGTGCAACCTCTAAGCTTTCACAAAGTATTGGAATTTTCCCAAACTGTGCAAAATATAATCCAAAATGCGCACGTGTCATCAGCGCTTCACTGGGTTTTAAAGTGTTAACCACGGTGTTGTATTATTGTTATTATTTTAGCAGCTTACTTGAGGATATTGCACTTACCGTCAGTTTGTTCTTGAGCCGTTTAGTAAAAAAATACAGTGACAATAATAGTCAAATATTACACGACAGGAGGTCATGGCTACAACTACATCAACTGAACACCCCAGAAATCTAGGAAACCCTGAACCTGTGTATTGAAAAGTCCTCAGTGGAGGTTGAGAATGCACTGCTGTGCTCTGGATTTGTTCAAGGAGTTGTCATAGAAACTTGCACTCCTACGTGAGTTGGTATGTGAAGCCTACAGAAATCACATCAAAATTTAAGGCATTTTTGCTCCATTAATAAGAGCTGAGTGGTTTACTACAGCCTTATACAACCCCACATGTAAAACTAATAATAATAATAATAATAATAATAATAATAATAATAATAATAATAATAACAATAATAATACATGCATAAGCAAAGATAATGATAATGATGACATCTATAGATTTACTATATGGACAAAAGTATGTGGACATGTTGAATTCAGGTGTTTCTTTTCTAACAGGGGTCTGGGATACAAAACAATAACAAATGTCATAATATACTTTTATATTGATATAAATCTGAAAACATTGGTTAGTTTGGTTTAAATTGTTATCTTTGCTTCTAAAATGCCTCAGAGATGTTTTTTTTTAATCCATGACTATGATTTTAAATGTTCTTCCTCTAAATTTCTAAAATATTTTTCATGCTCTGACTGTAAATAATATATACATATTTTTTCCCACAACTAACCATCTACTGTCTTCACATCTCACTGAGGAAGAAAAATCTCCCATTAAACTATAAGGAAATATTGATGTTTATAAACTCTATGGACATAAATATTGGGACACATCATGGCTACAGCTGTAAGATGTCCTGTTCATGCTCAATCATGAAAAAAATAATTAATAAATTCAATAACAGTGACCAAAATAATCAACAAAATGAGTAAAAGCAACAAAATAATCCACAAAAAGAACAAAATAATCAACGAAAAGAACAAAATAATCAACAAAATGAGTAAAAACAAAACAATCAACAAAAAGACCAAAATAATCCATTAAAAGATCAAAATCAACAAAATGAGTAAAAAGAACGAAATAATCAACAAAATAATCTAAAAAAGAACAAAATAATCAACAAAATGAGTAAAAAGAACGAAATAATCTACAATAGGAACAAAATAATCAACAAAATGGGGAAAAAGAAAATAATTAACAAAAAGAACAAAATAATCAACAAAATAATCCATAAAAAGAACAAAATAATCAATGAAAAGAACAAAATAATCAACAAAAAGAACAAAATTATCAACAGAATGAGTAAAAAGAACAAAATAATCAACAGAAAGAACAAAATAATCAACAAAATGAGTAAAAAGAACAAAACAATCAACAATATGAACAAAACAGTCAAGAAAATGAGTAACAAGAACAAAATAATCAACAAAAAGAACAAATAATCAACAAACTGAGGAAATATTGACTTTTTATCTCAAATCAGTATAAACAGGACATCTTACAGCTGTAGACATGATGTGTCTCAGTATTTTTGTCCATATAGTGTATAAACATCTTGTTAACACATATTATTTACAGTCAGAACATAAAAAATATCCAAAATTTAGAGGTAGGACATTTAAAATCAAAGTCATGGATAAAAAAACAAACAAAAAAAAACAATCAATGCTGAGAAAAATTACATTAAAACCATCTTTGAGGCATTTTAAAAGCAAATATAAATTAAAAACAAACAAACCAATGTAATGATATTTATCCCATAATATAAAACTATATTCTGAGATTAGTCATTCTTGTTTTGTATTCCAGACCCCTGTTAGAAAAGAAACACCTGAATTCAACGTGTCCACATACTTTTGCCCACATTTTAAACCTCTCAGATGCATTAGAGGTGATACAGTGCATTGTTGTGTGTGTGTAACTACACTTTCAAATGTTCTTAAATGACCCATAAAACCCGGCGCCTCTCCTCTGAAATGAACCCGACCAATCGCTCTGATCCCACGTCTCCTCCGGGGCGGGGCTTACGGGTTAGTTTGGCCGAAGACGAACATGGAGCTGTAGGGGAGGATCTGCCGGGGCCCATTAGCCGCCTCCTCGTCCTCCAGATCTTTCTTCTCCTCGCTGAGCTGGAAGTTGTCACAGTCGATGTTGTTCACTGGGGTGGAAAAATAAATACGCTCATTTAGCTCAAAGACGCACGAAAATTAGTTACGAGCGACATATTTTCGATCAACACTAGAAGCAGATGGTTCGTGTGCATGTGAGGAGGCTCGTACTCGTCTGAACACGAACACGAACATGAACACGAACACGAACACGAACATCAACATGAACATGGGTGGAAATGACTTCAACCCTTTATGGACCATTGTGTCTCCGCCGCCACAATTTAGCATAAGGAGCTGTTTATATATGAAATCGAACACATTAGGGTAGAGGTCTTCATTGGCTGAGGGGGAGGGGTGGAAGTGGACCAAGCAGAGAGCAGCAGAGTGCAGTCAGTGAGAGAGACATGGAAGATTTGTATCACTTTTAGCAGTGTTTTAGCAGTGAATTCTTGTAAATAATAATCTATATCATAATACTGGAAGGGCTCAGTGTGTGTGTGTGTGTGTGTGTGTGTGTGTGTGTGTGTGTGGGCATGATTCTGACAAATGTCAACGTTTTAAACTGGCCAATTTAGTACCTACACTTTAGGAATAGTCCCGTCTCTAGGGCTGGGTATCATGGACAATTTTCTTAATCGATTCCATTTCGATTCATAAGGTTCTGAATCGATTAATCATGATTCAATTCAATATCGATTTGATTCAGTATTAATTGATTGATTCAGATTCATTTAGTGATACCAAAGTACAATTTTGAGCTGTAACCTGATTATTTGACTACTGCAGCTAGAGATGGGAATCCATAAGAATTTTATGATTACGATTCCATTATTGATTTTGCTTATTGATCTGATTCCTTATCGATTCTCATTGGGTGAGAGAATAAAAGAGTACAAACAGGTGTGTTTGCATTAACTGTCTTTTATATTTCCACCTCTGCACAGAAAATATAACATACAGTATGGACAAATAATAATAACAGATGACGCCAGGCCCGGTTTGGGGGGGGGGGCAGTGAAAGTGAAACTAAAGACTCTTTACTAATTCCTCTATTGCCGCATTTCCACTACATGGAACTGGTTCGACTCTGCTCGTCTCCCGTTGTTGTGCACCTCATTTCCTTTCCCCTACCTTCAGAAACTTGTATTTGACGGGGTACGATGTTTGTTTCCCGCACCGGAACTGGAACTGGGCCCAGATGACGGCCTGGTGTTCACTCTGCCGCTACATTCATAAGCGTCACTAAGTAGTGAATCAAATACGTGACATTCCTGTAAATGATTCACATGCTGTGGACAAATGTTTGAACATATTGGAGGGATTCCACCCTTTTGAAGACATGGAAGCTTTGGCAGTGTTCCAGTGGACCTGGTGTCGTCTGTTTAGACCGTTTCTGCCTCAACGCCATGTTGGCTACGTTCTGACTAAAACAATGTAGTGTACGCGTGATGTCATCGCACATGTGCAACGAAGGCAGAACTGATAAGCAGAATCGTTAAGCAGGCAGGCAAACGACTCCAAGGAATCGAGCTACTGAGATCCGGTTCTCAAAAAGAACCGGTTCTCGATTCCCATCCCTACTGACAATGCACCTCGACTCTGGTTAATGTGTTCTGTGTACAAAGTGACTGGGTAATTACATAGTGGAACCTTTTAATTTAATTTATTTTATTCATTTTATTTTATTTTTTTGTGGCGTCTTATTCCTCTGTTATATGTCTCAGTGTTTGTCTTACTTTTTGTCTGTTTGAAAAACTGAAAATGAATAAAAATACATTGATCAAAAACAGTGATTCGTGTTCTGGTTTTGTTCCAAACTGAAAAAACTTTTGGCAGTCTATATTTAAATTTCTTTCTGATGGAACAGGGTCTCATACTGAACCTGAGGCAACAACTGCAATATTTAGCATTACATCGCATTCTTTTAACCAAAAATCTAAAAATCTAATTGCCTTCATCACTCTTCTAGCTCGTAGACTAATACTACTTAAATGGAAAGATAAACCTCCAACATTTGAATCTTGGTTTCTGGATCTTTTACATCATTTAACATTGGAAAAAAATCTGATATTCTATAAGAGGATGTGCCAGTAAGTTTTTCAGTCCCTGGCAACCTGTTCTGAATCACATAAAAGAGGCAGATCCATCACTTATTCCACTGTAGTCTTATTAACATGAGTCTGTGACTAATACCTGAGTTCCTTATTTATTTATTTACTATTTTTATTATTATTGTCAATTATCTTTTTAGTTTTTTTTTTTTGGTGCAACAGGGCAGGAATGTTCATGGGTTTGGGTTAAAAAACAAAAAACACTGACTGTTATGCTTTTCTGTGACTAGATATATAATAAAAACACTATGAACAAAAAAAAAACAGTGACTGGCTGTGAAATGGGACTGACTGGGTATGATGGTGGTTTCTCCCGGCGGGGCGGTGATGGTGACAGGGATGTGGATGGCGTTGCTGTTGAGTCCGGCCTGGCTGGCTCTGGTGGAGTTCTTCTGGTTGTCGGCGTCCTCTTGCTTTTCTCCCACACTCAGGCTGGTCCTTAAAGGCTGCACGGGGCTGGAGGCCAGGCCGTCGTCCTCGGCGTCTGGATGCCTCTCCCTGGGGAAGGACATGACGCTCTTATCACAGGCATCATTATACTGCGCCTCCAACCGTTTCTGCCAAATTAGATCCATAACAGCAAGTTTTCTGTGCCCTCCTGGGAGGAAAACTACAACTACCACTGGAACCAGTTAAAGTAGAAGCACAAGATGAACCCGGAGCTGGACCTGAGGAAAAGGACTAACACAACACTGGACTAGAACCCTGGAATTTAACTGGACAACATGTGGAATGACAATAAAGCCCACTCTGTTCTGTTCTATTCTATGGTGAAAGTTACAGTTATGCATTTGGCAGATGCTACTCTACTCTACTCTATTCTAGTCTACTCTATTCTACTACTCTATTCTATTCTACTCTATTCTACTCTGCTCTATTCTATCTACTCTATTTTGTTCTACTCTGTTCTATTCTATCTACTCTATTCTGTTCTACTCTACTCTACTCTATTCTACTCTATTCTATCTACTCTATTCTGTTCTACTCTACTTTACTCTATTCTACTCTACTCTATTCTATTCTATTCTATTCTATCTACTCTATTCTGTTCTACTCTACTCTATTCTATTCTATCTACTCTATTCTGTTCTACTCTACTCTATTCTATTCTATCTACTCTATTCTGTTCTACTCTACTCTATTCTATTCTATCTACTCTATTCTGTTCTACTCTACTCTATTCTATTCTATTCTATCTACTCTATTCTGTTCTACTCTACTCTATTCTACTCTACTCTATTCTACTCTATTCTATCTACTCTATTCTGTTGTACTCTACTCTATTCTGTTCTACTCTACTCTATTCTACTCTACTCTATCTACTCTATTCTGTTCTACTCTACTCTATTCTACTCTACTCTATTCTATTCTATCTACTCTATTCTGTTCTACTCTACTCTATTCTATTCTATCTACTCTATTCTGTTCTACTCTACTCTACTCTATTCTATCTACTCTATTCTGTTCTACTCTACTCTATTCTATCTACTCTATTCTGTTCTACTCTACTCTACTCTATTCTACTCTATTCTATTCTATCTACTCTATTCTGTTCTACTCTACTCTATTCTATCTACTCTATTCTGTTCTACTCTACTCTACTCTATTCTACTCTATTCTATTCTATCTACTCTATTCTGTTCTACTCTACTCTATTCTATCTACTCTATTCTGTTCTACTCTACTCTACTCTATTCTATTCTATGTGAGGTTAATAATAATATAACTGTGTCTGATCCTTTCTTACCTCAGAGCTTTGGTTCCATTTTTGTTCTTTTTACAGTCGTCTCCGTCCAGCGTAGACTGAGCCCTCAACATCCGAGAGCATCGTGCCTTCCTCTCTCCGTTACTGTCCACTCCCCCTCCTGCCCCTCCCCCTCCTCCTCCTCCACCCCCCCTCCCTCTGTGGTCTCCCCGTGACCCGTTTGCCAGTACCCCGTTCCCCTCCTTGGACGTGCGATGGGAGTGGTGATGGCGATGCGTGGGCTCGTCGCCTCGTTCTTCGGGGGACCCGGCCTGGTGGTGATGCCTGTGTCCCTGTCCCCCCCCTGCGTCCCGGCTGTGGCTTCTGTCCCCCCCCCTCCTCTCTTTGGTCTCCTGGTCTCTGCTCCGGCTGTGGTGGGTGTGATGCCTCCCTCCTCCTCCTCCTCGGCCGTCCCCGCCCTCCCTGCCGTCCCCGTTGCGGTGGCGGTGATGCTTCCTGGAGTGCGTGTGGAAGTTGTCCCCCACCCCCACCCCATCTTGCTGAGGGTCCCCCGCCTCCTCTGAAGAGTGGCAGGTGTTGTCTCCGTTCCTGGATTCCACCACCAGAGGCCGGTCCATGTGGGTCTTCATGTCGGGGTGCAGGTGGAGGGCGGAGGTCATGCGGAGGCGTTCCTCAGGGTCCAGCTCGTTGAACAGGGCCTCGCTGCTCGCCCTCATGTTGTGTCTCCGAAGCTGATTGGTCCTGTGCTCCCACACCGACATGGTCTTAGCGGATCTCTGCTGCTCCTTACTGGAACCCACAGGAAACGGCATGTGATTACCAACAACAACAACAACAACAACAACAGAACCCGTGCACACTGAAGCTGGTTTGCTGAGATCGGATGAACATGAGCGTCCAGTTTCATCCATAGCCAAACCGTCCTCCACTCAGGATTAAAGCTCCGACACTGGACTCGTCAGGTGTGATCTATGGATGCATCAGCACAAATGTTCCCCATGGTAAAGCTTCCACTTACCATGATCAGGTACTTTACAACCTGGAGATCCAAGCAGGACGACGACAAGTGTGTGTGTAATGGTTTAAGTTAGTGTTTGGAGCGTCTGTAACAGTGGTTTCCAAACCTTTTTTGGCTTGTGACCTGATTTTAACATCACAAATTTCTGGTGACCCCACACTTTCAAAACAGAGACACTTTTTGCTAAAATAAATTAATTTTTGGTCATTTAATAGTTTGTTACTATGTTGCAAATAAATATTAATTTTAGATGACATTTAGGCTATATAATGTATATACTGCACCAATTTTTATTTTTAATTAAGAAAAGTGTGTGGTGTTTTAATTATGACATATATATTGAACCATTAAAACATATTTTTTTATTAGTAACTTTTTTTTTTTAATCAATTACTAAAAATTTCAGGTGGCCCCATTTAAACTCCAGGCGACCCCACATGGGGTCCTGACTCCAAGGCTGAAAAACACTGATCTATAACCTCACATCTAAAATATAAAATAATGGGATCCCTTGAAGATCCCTTGTTCTATTTGGTTTTAGTCCAGGTCCTCTGGTTTCCATCAAACACAGGTTTACATAGGGTTCATTCTGGGGCGGCCATGGCTCAGTTGGTAGAGTGGGTCATCCAATAACCGAAGGGTTGGCAGTTCGAATCCCGCTCTGTCCATGTGCTGTTGTGTCCTTGGGCAAGACTCTTCACCCCCCTTGCCTCCAGTGCTGCTACTCACACTGGTGTATGAATGTGTGTGAATGTTCGGTGGTGGTGGGAGGGGCCGTAGGCCACGCTTCTGTCAGTCTGCCCCAGGGCAGCTGTGGCTACAGATGTAGTTTAGCACCACCAGAGGGAGGATGTGAGAATGAATGAATAATGGATCCACTGTGTGCGCTTTGAGTATGTGTTCATAGAAAAGCGCTATATAAATCTAATCCATTATTGTTATTGTTCATTCTCCTGTTAGTGTTCATGATGAAGATGTGGAGTTGGTCCCTGAACGCATTCAGAGGCAGCTCACTGCTAATATGCTAATTGCTATTGCTAATGCTAGGTGCTTCTGTAATGGAGTTAATGTATATAGTCTAGCATTCCACTTGCCATCTCACACTGTTTTATTGTGTTAATTACAATTTTATTTTAGGGACATTAAACACCACACCCCTGCAAACTAGGCTCGTGCACCCCAGGGAGACAGCGGCAGTTTCCCTGTGCTGGTGACTACATGCATGTTAGTCCTGTCATTATTTTACATTTTATTTTTTTTAATTTCATATCTGAATGATTATTTTGTACAGTTGTGTTTGTGGCTCCCTGTCGGTTGAGCATGTTTTTTGAATGGCAACGTTCTTTATGTATGTTCATGGTCTGAACAGTGTTAGCTAACTGGTTTTTTTGTTTTTGTTTTTTGTTTTTAATCTTGACAGTGTGAAAGTGATGTTGTGTTTTCTGCCAGGTATGCATTTTATTTACTTTGTATTTACTTTGTTACTGAGAAAGCAGCAGTTTTGCCGTGCAGTCTTCCTGTGTGAAAGTGATGTTGTGTTTTCCGCCAGAATAAACGGCAAAGAAAGAGAGGATCGTGTTATTCACAACGCACAAGTACAGCCGCTACACTTTGTGAATCAGAAAGGACAAACTGCAAAGACTGAATTGTCCTATGAGGATAATAAAATGGATTAAAATAACAATAATAATAATTTCTACAATGTTGAAGTAATTCTATAGTGTTGTTTTTGTTTAATCCAAGGTGAAGGTTTAATGTGGTCGCCATTAAATTTTCTCCATTTGTCAAAGTCATAAGTCATAACCCTTTAAGCACTAAAGTCGCATAATTGCAACAACCAACATAACTGACTGAAACAGACCATAATAACTCCAGATAGTTACAAATCTTGTTCCCACCTCCCACCAATAGGTGGCGGACATGTGCCCCTTCAATCCTAACCATTTCAGGGCATGTTTCTATTCAAAGTGAAGAAGAAAATCCAGTTTAAAAGGGTTAATTCTCCAGTTAGTGCTCATGATGAAGATCTGGAGTCGGTCCCTGAGCTTTTGGGAAAGTTAAACAGAAGAATGGATGGCTACAGAAAATGGTTTGACAAAATGTACCGTGTATTCAGCCTCTATTTCAGCAAAATAGTGAAAATATTTGAAGAATAAATGAAAGTGCATGAACATCTTCTGAACTGACGTTGTACATGACAGCAAGAACTATTTAAAGGTGCAGCTTTTTCACCTTATTCTATTTTTTTTTAGATATTTTAAGATCATATAGAAGTTTTTTTTTATTATTATTATTATTGAAATTATTCTTCTGTGAATGTACATTTTTACAGCTGCTTCCCTGATGGGGTCAAGGTGAGGCTCCTGGGAGTTTTCTTCTATTCATGACTGACATAAAGCAGGATTTTTACAGACTGGAACAGATTAAAAACTAAAACTAAAACTAAAAAAAAAAAAGTTCATAAGGAAATCTGGTTTTGTCAAATATGTCGACAGCATCCTTAAAAAATAATAAAATAATAAAGTCTGGGAAATCAAAGCTTTTCACAAATCCAGAGTTTATTCCTTATATCCTCATTTATGTCATATTTAATTCATTCAGAGTCGGGGTTTTAACCTGTGAGAATATTATTATTATCGGTTTGACATGTTGTAGATCATGGGTGTCAAACATTCAGCCCCACGTTCAGGTTCCACATTCAGCCTTTTTCAATCTCAGGTGGATCCGACCAGTAAAATATTATCATAATAACCTATAAATACCCAAACTCCACATTTTTCTCTTTGTAAATGTACATATTTTCATGTCATTTTACTGTATTTACACTAAACAAAGCACCATTGTACAAAAAACATTAATAACCTGAAATGTCTTAAGAAAAATAAGTGTAGTTTTAACAATATTCTGCCTGTTATTAAATGTTTTGTGTATTAGTAGATCCACTGTGATCTGTAAGTTGTAATAATGCTCATGTGTAAATAACAAACTGAGGCAGAATATTGTTAAAACTGCATTAATTTTTCTTTAGAAATTTCAGTTTGTTCATGTTATTCACATTATTTTAAAGGATAGTTTGTAGATGTAAACATTTTGATAATGTAATTTGACTTTTTTTCACTCTAAAACTTAGAGAAAAGTACAGAGTGGACATTATTTATAGGTTATTATGTTATTATTTTACTGGTCTGACCCTTTTCTGATCATATTGAACTAAAATGAGTTTGACACCCATCATCCTTGTTGTTTCTCTAATATTTCATTTCATGATATTGTATCGATATTAAAAAGTACTGTATCGATATTTTTAGATGTTTATTCAAATTCAGATATGGCGGAGGTTCATTTTTGTTTTTCTTTATTGCTGATACCTTTTTTATTATTATTTAACAATGTTTTATTAAATAATATTTATTTGAAGCATCCTAAAAGCACTTTTTTCTGTCTGAGAGGCAGATGTTAGTTCCTTTGTTGGTATCGCACAAAAATAATGTTCTGATGTTAGTTCTGAACTAATATGAACATTTGAACAGGATCTGAAACTGTAATATAAACTGGAAAATATAATTAAAGTTTCAACAGAGGAAAATTTTATGATATAGCATTAGATCAGTGTTTTCAACCTTGGGGTCAGGACCCCACGTGGGGTTGCCTGGAATTTCTAGTAATTGATAAAAAAAAATACCAATAAAAACTGTTTTAATAATTCAATATATGTCATTATAATTAAAACACCACACACTTTTCCTTATAAACATTTTACAAAGGTGCATTATATACATTATATAGCTTAAATGTAGTCTAAAATTAATGTTTAGTTGCAACATATTACAACAAACTATTACATGATCAAAAACAAATTAATTTTAGCAAAAAAATGTCTCAGTTTTGAATGTCTGGGGTCGCCAGAAATTTGTGATGTTAAAATGGGGTCACGAGCCAAAAAAGGTTGGAAACCACTGCATTAGATCTTGATGTGATCAAATAAAAATGTGTTTAGTGTTTGTGCATATTTGTGGTATAATTCAATTCTTCCAGGAAATAATCATTTTAAAAAAAGAAACAAACAAAAAATTGCCTTTTTAACAGTATCATGATATATTGTGATATATCGTATTGTGATCCTAGTATTGTGATTTGTATGGTATCGCCAGATTCTTGCCGATACACAGCCCTAATGAAGAATGTGATTGTAAATAGATGTCAGAGGCAGCAACTGGCAGAAAGAATAAAGGGATATAGTGATAAAAGAGCATATAAACTGTTTATAGGTTTCAATAATGCACATAATGCTGTTTATTATACTGTTATTTCTATGCTTATTATTCTTTTGACATTAAAACATGATATGAAATGTGTTTGTTTGTCTTTATATCCTCTTTTCCAGGAGTCAAAATATCATCGGACCTGATATTTTGCGAATAATGTGTGTTTAACCCTCACCATTCTGCCATGCAAATGAACTGACACAGAGCATTTTTTTTTGAACACTGTTTGACTGGAGTCGTGTGGATGATGCAGGCAGGCCGACGTGCTCCGAGTTAACGGCCGTCATTATGAAAGAAAACGCTGCTTCCCCCCCCACCCCGGTGAGAGAAAACAGAACAGTAGGACGACGTCTGCAGCCTGACAGATGGAAATGTCTACAGATATGACAAAGAATCAACACAAAACTGAAGATTTTGGAAGTCTGTGTATTTCCATCTGACACGTGTGAAGGTTTTTCCCATACTGTTTGTCTAAACCAGGGGTGTCAAACATACGACCCGTGGGCCAAAACCGGTCCGCCAAAGGGTCCAATCCAGCCCAGGGATGAATTTGTGAAATGCAAAAATTACACTGAAGATATTAACAATCAATCATTTTAGTTCAGAGGTCACATAAAGCCCTATTTTGAACTCATAACAAGCTATAAATAATGACAACCTGGACTCAACAAACACTGGAATGACATTTGTGTCTTTTTTTTGACCAATGTCGATCTCCTGGTGATTTTTTCTTTTTTAGTTTAGTTTATTTTGAATATGCAACAAGACAAAGTAATCTTACTTAGTCCTTAGAAATAAAACAGGTAGTAAGAAGTAAGAAGAAAAAAAAAAAAACTTCTACATATACATGACTTCATTTGCACAATCGGAAAGGAATGGGAGGAAGTATAAATTATTGATAATTTACCTGTTCATTCCAAATAAAGATACAATTTAAAAAAAAAAAATTATACCAAATCTTAAACAAGACGACTGACAATAATAATATAAAAAATAAATATACTGAAAATTGCACTCATGATTGTTCATGTTATTCACATTTTTTAAAGGATAGTTTGTAGACATAAGCATTTTCATGATGTCATTTTCCTTTTTTTTTTTTTTTTCCCACACTAAATCATAGAGAAAAGTTTGGAGTTGACATAATTTATAGATTATAATGTTATTATTTTACTAGTCCGACCCACGTCAGATCAGGTTGGTCCGTATGTGTCCTCTGACATAAAATGAATGTGACAGCCCTGGTTTAAACAAGTATGATTCATTCATGTTGGATTTGATGGATTAAGTTCAGTTTGTTGCATCTGGTCACCTGTACCTCAAGATTCGTCGGGCAGGGGAGGAGTAGATATAACTCCTAAAAAAGACAGACAAAAGACACAGACAGACAGACAGACAGACAGGAAACACCAATGACACACCCACAGACAGGTACCCACAGACAGGTGAGCAACACACATACAGGAAGTTAAAAGCAGCAGCAGGCAAACAGGAAGTGAAAGAAGAGGTGTAGCAGGGAAAGGACTGTTACTGTCAGGAAAACACATGCACTATGAGAGCAGAGAGCTAAAGAAACCGCAAAGAACAACCGACACTGTATTACAAACAAAACTAGAATTATACATCTCAAGATTTTACATAATGTATTCCAAGGAAAAGTTCTATCCAGGCACTGACCTGCTTTGCAGTCGTTGCAAAGCAGATATTGCTTCACTTATCCACACTTATTGGACATGTCCTAAACTTCATAACTACTGGACATCTATATTTACTACATTTTCAAAAATATATGACATTAACTTTCCACCTTCAGCCCTGACAGCACTTTTTGGAGTGATTCCCCCCAAACATTCATATTTTTAAATATTATTCAAAAGCTTTTGCATTTGCTTCTCTACTTGCATGACGTCTTATACTTTTGAGGTGGAAACAGGAAACCCCCCCCACACATGATCAGTGGACCGCAGACATTATGAGGTTTTTACACATGGAGATGATGAGATGTACGTTAGCAGGATCAACTGCAAAATTCTATAAAGCATGGCAGCCTTTTCTAAAATTCACAGAAACTTATAGAATGAGCAATACATCATGACCAGTGGCGATTTCTCACAGACTGCAGTGGAAGCTGAGCTTCCCCTAAAATTATGAAAATTCAATGGTTAAATCTGTTCGGTTGTGTTGACATTTCATTGACTCCAAATGTGTTAGAACACGTTCATCTCACAGACGAGTTCGTTCAGAATCAGTTTTATCACAAATCATCAGACTGGATGTTGTTCACTTCTCCTCCATTCCCGTGTCTCTGTTTTCTCATTCGATCTCTGCTCAGTGCATTTGTCCGTAGACGCTCAGCGTCCATGCACTTCAATGGGACTGAGTGGAACTGTTTTTTTCATTGCCTCAAAACTGGACGGTAATTGGATAAATGGCACAATGTTGTCCTGCCCTCAAACGCTCAGTGTCTCTGGGGGTGAATGGAGCTGTGGGCGGAGCTCAGCTGGGCTGGACGCCAGGCTGATTGGAGGATCAGTCGAAAGACTGAATTCCGTTTGATTGACAGCTATTTTGAGACATCCTCCTTCACTGACACAGTTCAGTTTAATACCGTCACACATTCTGCTGTGAAATCAGAGAAACCACTACCAAATTACTTGTTCATTTCTTGCACTGTAAATAAAACACACCCATTGTACTTCCCTGTTTCAATTTAACATAATTTCAATGTTTTCTTGTTTCAGTTACATAATTTAATCATTTCTTGCCCGAGTTTAATATTGTTTTGTAGATAGTTAAATCAATCATACTGTTGGCTAGGTCGGCGTGAACTAGCTATCTAGTAAGGTGCACACGATGGCAGACAATGGTAATGGAACAGAGGGCCAAATTTATGTTTAAATAACTTGACAATTCTTTTTGATGTAAACCAACAATGAGCTTCCCCTGTCTGAAAGACATCAAGGCGCCACTGCTGTAGAAATATAAAATTAATACAGTACAATAAAGACGCACCTTACAATGTGAATTTCTACTGAGCGATATGTCTCCATTTAGCAATTTAGCCATTTTAAGGCAAAAATCTAAAATTAGCTGAATTAATTTCCGTATTTCCCACCCTATAACTTGTCATCACTTGTCATTTAAGTTCAGGCTGAAAACGGCTGTGTTCAACCATGCACAGAACAACTGAAAGGGTTCCATCTGCACTCTTCTCTTTTACTTTATTTTAACTGATTATTACCTCCACCAAGGAGGTTATGTTTTTGCCGGCATTGGTTTGTTTGTCTGTCTGTGTGCAAGATAACTCAAAAAGTTATGGACGGATTTGGATGAAAACTACTGGCACAAGGAACAAATGATAAAATTTTGGTGGTTATGGGGGGGGGGGGGGGGGGGGGGGGGGCAGGCACTGATCTGCCTTGGCGGAGGTCTGCGCTCTCCAAGTGCTTTTCTTTGTGACTCTGTCACTTTGTGACTCTGTCTGTGAAAAGTGCTCTATAAATAAAATTTACTTTACTTACTTACTTTACTTTTCTAGTTATTTCTGTTTTATTCATTCTGTTTTAATTGTGTGTTTTTAACCTGTCTCTTTTCCATTTTTGTAAAGCACTGTGACTTGCCCTGAATATGACTTTTGTTGCTCTATCTATCTATCTATCTATCTATCTATCTATCTATCTATCTATCTATCTATCTATCTATCTATCTATCTATCTATCTATCTATCCATCCATCCATCCATCCATCCATCCATCCATCCATCCATCCATCCATCCATCCATCCATCCTTGACTCATCTTTCTTTTTCCCTCCCTCCTTGCTTCCTGTCTTCCTTCCATATCATCCATCTTTCCATCCATTCCATCCATCTTTCTTTCATTATTTTCTTCATCCATCCTTCCTTCCTACATCTTTCTGTCTGAACCTTTCCTTCACCATCCGTTTCTTCCATCATCTGTGTTTCCATCCATCCATCTTTCCTTTTCCCTCCCTTCTTCCTCCCTTCCTTCCTATTTTACTGCATCTCCCTGCTCCTTCAGTGACTTGCAGAACCAGTTCTAAGTCATTCCATAGTTGTCCTGGTCGTACACGGTTGAACTCCACCTTACTGTGACGCTTTCATGTCGGTTTCTCCTTTAATTTATCATCAGTCTCTAACGTCTGCGCTTAAATCGACTAAGACAAGACGGCACCGGGAGAGTGGACTTCAGGCCCTCTGCTGCTTTTGTCCCAGGGTCACCCATGACAAACAGACTACAAACACCAAACAGCCTGGGGTTGACGGCAACTCTCAGACAAATTAAACATTTATATCTAAATTATCCACATCAGAGAGCGCCGAGCGGAAAGATGAGTTACTGTAGGCGCCGTCACAGCGGTCGGTTCAGCCTGAAGGAGTCGTAACTGCTGAGTGAAGGAAACACAATCTGCACAACTCAACCTTTGTTACATTTTTGTACTATTTGCTCTGTCAGGAAGGTTGTTATGACTAGAGATGGGAACTGATAAGAATTTAACGATTCCATTATCGATTCTGCTTACTGATCCAATTCTCTTATCAATTATCATAAAAGAGTAAAAACGGGTTTGTTTGCGTTAACTGTCTTATATTTCCATCTTTGCACAGAAAATATGACATATACAGTATGCACAGATAATAACAGATGATGGTGGACCCAGTTCAGGGGGGGAGGGGGGTCACACCATACAGCCATAGAAAAAGCTGCGTCACTAAGCACACACTCTATTATTAAGGTGAGTGCTAATGCTCAGTTAGTGAGCTGAGCTAACACTACAGCTCTGTAGCCATTAGCGTGAAGCTAACATAGAAGCAAGCTAAAGTATTACTGTATTTAGTATTTTTATGCATAAGTTTTACATTAGAAAAGGTTGAAATCTAAAATTAGCTGAATTAATTTAACATATTTCCCGCCCTATAACCTGTCATCACTTTACATCAAAGAGGTTCATCTTTTGTCGACAGAGGTGGCAAATTACAGGAAAACTCTGATGGGAAAAGTCTCCTCATGGATGACAGTTTGTGCAAGCTTTTACCGTAATGTAAAATATGGCTGTTTTAGTGAGAAAGTTAAGTTATCTACTTAAAATGTGAAATGATCCATGTGCTTTAAACTGAAGCTAAAAACGAGTATTGCTAACTCCAAACAAATCATCAACTACTCTCTCTAAATACTGTAATAAAGTACTAAATAAACACTTAAACACTGCTATAACTTATAACTTAACTCGTTTCAAGTTAGCAATAGTTCTGTATTACACACGTATTTATGGTCTCTTAGTTAACTGACTATTTAACATGCTATTAGAACTGTGCTTTATTGTAACCAAGCAGTAACATAAGGACATCATTTGACTGGGCAGATAGTTGACCACAGTGTAGTTGTGGCACAAAGCAACTTAAAAACCATGAGGTATTAGTACAAAGCTGCGTCACTAAGTACACGCTTTATTATTAAGGTGAGTGCTAATGCTCAGTTAGCGAGCTGAGCTAACACTACAGCTCTGTAGCCATTAGCGTGAAGCTAACATAGAAGCAAGCTAAAGTATTACTGTATTCAGTATTTTTATGCACATGCACTCAGCAATTATAAAAGAGTATAAATGGGTTTGTTTGTGTTAACTGCCTTATATTTCCATCTTTGCACTGAAAATATGACAGCAGGAACAGATTATAATTAATTCAGTTTAGTGCAGGTCCAAAGAAGACGGAAGGAGAGGAAACAAGCAAATGAAAGGAAAGGAGGAAAGGAGGAAAGAAGGAAAGAGCAAGGCCGGAAAAAGTTTAAGGACTGAGGAGATAAAAGATAAGGAGAGCAGGAGATTATTGAAGAGTGATAACTCACGGTGACTGAATGCTGCTGATGGACGACCTGCGAGAGAGTGCCTCTCGATTTTGCTTTACAAAACTGTACATGCAGAACAAAACAAAAGAAAATGAGACACAAATGTGAAGGAGACAGGTGGACAGCCTGCATGTCCATCTGTCCGTCTGTCTGTCCAGCGGTCTCCTTCAGTAAAACACTTATCTGTGCAACTACTTCAATAACACAACAGCAAATAAAGGGTGTCTGTCAGCAAAGATGTTAGAATAATAGAAAAGTGACAGTGCAGACAGGAGTTTCATCACAGAACATGTTTGTACCATTAAAATCATCCTTTTATTGTCACATTAACCCTTTCATGCATGAACTGTGAGAACCTTGGTCAAGAGTGATTTTATTCCTTTTGATGCTGCATATTTTTTCTTCCTTCAGGGGTGTCTTGATATAGAAGGATTTACAAGAAACGTCTAGGGTGTTCAGCATTTCTGACTTCCTGTCGGCCATCTCGGTTAGGAGTAAAAAAAAAAAAAAAGCACTTCCCACGACTGGCCAATAAGTGGCATTATGAGAAAATTTTATGATTGAGAAAGTCTCTAATTTTAACAGAATAAACTTTGTTTTTACTGAAAATAAAACAAAAAGTTACGTTTGATAATAGATGAGATAAGATAGAAGGATTTATGAGGTATTCCTGGGATGTTCAGCATTTCTGACTTCCTGTCGGCCATCTTGGTTAGGAGTAAAAAAAAAAGTAAAAAAAATTACTTCCCATAACTTGCCAATAGATGTCATTAGGAAAAAAATTTATGATTGAAAAAGTCTCTAATTTCATCAGAATAAACTTTATTTTTTCTGAAAATAAAATTTGAAAAATGATGTTTTATAACAGATAAAACAAGATAAGATAAGATAGAAGGATTTATGAGGTATTCCTGGGATGTTGAGGATTTCTGACTTACTGTTGGCCATCTTGGTTAATGAGTAAAAAAAAAAAAAAAGCCCACTTCTCACGACTTGCCAATAAGTGGCATTATGAAAAAAAATTATGACTGATAAAGTCTCAAATTTTATCAGAAGATACTTTATTTTTACTGAAACTAAAACAAAAAATTATGATTCATAATAGATAAGATAAGATAAGATAAGATAAGATAAGATAAGATAAGATAAGATAAGATAGAAGGATTTATGAGGTACTCCCAGGAAATTCAGCTTTTCTGACTTTCTGTCGGCCATCTTGGTTAAGGAGAAAAAAAAAAAAAAAAAATTCCCATGACTGGCTAATAGGTGGCATTATGAGAAAATTTTATGATTGAAAATTTTATGATTTGTGATTTTATGATTGAAAAAATCTCTAATTTTATCAAAATAAACTTTATTTTTACTGAAATTAAACAAAAAATGAGGTTTTATCATTGATAAGATAAGCTAAGATAAGCTAAGATAAGCTAAGATAAGATAAGATAAGATAAGATAAGATAAGATAAGACAGAAGGATTTATGAGATATTCCTGGGATGTTCAGCATTTCTGACTTCCTGTCGGCCATTTTGGTTAAGGAGTAAAAACAAAACAAACAAACAAAAAACTCCCACTTCCCTTGTGTTGGCTGATATGGAACTGAAACAACCAAACCCATGAATATACAAGAGACCAGCTGCAGAATAGATGAACCCTGGACATGAAAGGGTTAAAGCAGGTGAACTCTAGCCTTTTGGACTAAACTCTGTGATGAAACCCTGACACAGTGAAGACACCAAACCAGTATTCCTGTGGAGTCAAAGCTGTCCAACTGAAAATGCACCGATAACACTGGAACCGAAGCAGAGAATGACATCATGGTAACAGCGAAGACACGGAGACAAAGGGATTCACGCAGATGATCATTTTCTTCACTCGGACTGACCTAGATCTGAGAGACGAGGACGGCAATTAAGGAGAGACTGAATCAAAGATGATCACTGTGTCAGACGAATAAAGGGCTTTGAGAGGCTGCAGCATCTCGCACAAAAGACTGGAAAGTTATAAAAATCACAATCACATTCATCTGGAGTGAAACCATGTCAAGACAATGTGTGTTACTGTGTTTTGTTTTGTTTTTTTTCCTTCTCATGAATCATTTAGTTGACGGACGACTCTACAGCTATAAACGCTTGATTAGAGTGAATATCAGCGCTCTTTAATACTCTCAGAATGTCACATGTTGTGTTTCCATGGACTCTAATATCAGACTGGTGATGGGAGGAACAGACCAATAAGAAATGATTCACTATATGGACAAAAGTATGTGGACATGTTGAATTCAGCTGTTTCTTTTCTAACAGGGGTCTGGGATACAAAACAATAATGTCTAATGCTATAATATGGTTTTATATTATGGGATAAATATCATTGCATTGGTTAGTTTGGTTCAAATTGTTACCCCGCCCCCAAAGGGGAGGCAAGGGGTATTGTTTTTGGTTCGGTTTGTTTGTTTGTTTAACACTTTAGCGGCAAAACTAATGGTTGAATTCATACCAAATTGGGTTTATAGATCGCAAGTGACCCAGAATAGACGTGATTACATTTTGGGAAAAGAAGGTCAATGTTCCAATTTTTTTATGAATTTTTAAATTCTTTTTCTTTCCCATTTACTCATAATCGGCAAAATTTCAAATCGCTATAAAAACTGTCAATTTTAACCCAGTTTACTTAAAACGCTTCACAGATATAGAGAATAATTTTATACATCACACAAGTAGGTCAATTTTTTTAATGAATTTTTAATTTTTATTTTTTTTTCCCATTTACTTATAATCGCCAAAATTTCAAATTGCTATAAAAATGTCAATTTTAACTCGATTTACTTGAAGTTGCACAGATATAGAGATTAATTTTAGACATCACTCAAGTAGGTCAAATTTTTTATGAATTTTTAAAGTATTTTTTTTCCCATTTACTTATAATGGCCAAAATTTCAAATCGCTATAAAAACTGTCAATTTTAACCCAATTTACTTAAAACACTTCACAGATATAGAGAATAATTTTATACATCACACAAGTAGGTCAAATTTTTTATTAATTTTTAAAATCTTTTTCTTTACCATTTACTTATAATTGCCAAAATTTCAAATTGCTATAAAAACGTCAGTTTTAACTCAATTTACTTAAACGTTGCACAGATATAGAGATTAATTTTAGACATCACTCAAGTGGGTCAAATTTTTTTATGAATTTTTAAAATCTTTTTCTTTCCCATTTACTTACAATCGGCAAAATTTGAAATCACTATAAAAACGTCAACGTGTGTTACTGTGTTTTTTCTTTTTTTTTTCCTTCCCATGAATCATTTAGTAGATGGACGACTCTGTAGCTATAAACGCTTGATTAGAGTGAATATAAGTGCTCTTTAATACTCTCAGAATGTCACATGTTGTGTTTCCATGGACTCTAATATCAGACTGATGATGGGAAGAACAGACCAATAAGAAATGAAAATACCTCAGATCCTCTATATAGACCAGGGGTGTCAAACTCATTTTCTTCCAGGGGCCACATTCAGCCCAATTTAATCTGAAGTGGGCCAGACCAGCAAAAAAATATTATGATAACCAATAAATAATGACAACTCCAAATTGGTTTAGTGCAAAAAAAATAACGTTCAATTATGCCAATATTTACATTTACAAATGATCCGAACAAAAGCATGTGAATAAGCTGAAAAAAACAGAATTTGTTAAGAACTATAAGTACAATTTTATCAATATTATGCCTCGACTTATCATTTATACATATGCACAAAACATTTAGTAACAGGCAGAAAATTGTTAAAATTGCACTTAATTTTCTTCATTTTGTTCAAGTTATTCACATGTTATTGTGAAAGGATAGTTTGTTAATGTAAACATTTTCCTAATTTAATGTTTTTTGCACTAAATCAAAGAGGAAAAAAAATGGTGTTGTCGTTATTTATAGGTTATTATGATATTATTTTTGAGTTTGATGCCCTAACTTGCACTTTGCAAATTCATCCCACGGGCCGGATTGGAACCTTTGGCGGGCCAGTTTTGGTCCCCGGGCCACATGTTTGACACCTGTGATATAGACAAAAGTATGTGGACACGTTGAATTCAGGTGTTTCTTTTCTAACAGGGGTCTGGGATACGAAACAATAATGACTAATGTCAGAATATAGTTTTATATTAAGGGATAAATATCATTGCATTGGTTAGTTTGGTTTAAATTATGTTTGCTTCTAAAATGCCTCAGAGATGGATTTGACTTTATTTCTCTCAGCATTGATTTTTTTTTTATCTATGCCTATGATTTAAAATGTTCTACCTCTAATTTTCTAAAATATTTTTCATGCTCTGACTGTAAATAATACTTCAACCATCTTCAACCATCTACTTTCTCACTTAAGATGACAAATCTACCATTAAACTTTAAGGAAATATTGATGTTTTCACCTCAAATCCTCATGAACAGGACAACCTACAGCTGTAGACATGATGTGTCCCAATATTTATGTCCATATAGTTAATGGAAGCAAAGATAACAAGCAAACAAACCCCGCCCCTCACACGTATTGTAGCTTATTTTGGCATCAATCCAGCTGATGTCATCATGTCTGTGTGTGTGCTGACGTCAGCATAGACATAAACAGCAGAGACAAATGTAGGTCATGATAAGTAAATGGGAAAAAGGAAAAAGATTTTAAAAATTCATAAAAAAATTTGACCTACTTGAGTGATGTTTAAAATTAATCTTTATATCTGTGCAACGTTTAAGTAATTTGAGTTAAAATTGATATTTTTATAGCAATTTGAAATTTTGCTGAGTATAAGTAAATGGTAAAGAAAAAGATTTTAAAAAGTCATAAAAAATTTGACCTACTTGAGTGATGTCTAAAATTAATCTCTATATCTGTGCAGCGTTTTAAGTAAATTGAGTTAAAATTAACGTTTTTATAGTGATTTGAAATTTTGCCGATAAGCAAATGGGAAAGAAAAAGATTTTTAAAATTCGCCAAAAATTTGACCTACTTGAGTGATGTATAAAATTATTCTCTATATCTGTGCAACATTTTAAGCAAATCGGGTTAAAATTTAAGTTTTTATAGCAATTTTAAATTTTGCCGATTATAAGTAAACGGGAAAAAAAAAGATTTTAAAAATTCATAAAAAATTTGACCTGCTTGAGTGATGTCTAAAATTAATCCTTATATTTGTGCAACGTTTTAAGCAAATCGGGTTAAAATTTACGTTTTTATAGCGATTTTAAATTTTGCCGATTATAAGTAAATGGGGGAAAAAAGATTTTAAAAGTTCATAAAAATTGACCTACTTGAGTGATGTCTAAAATTAATCCTTATATTTGTGCAACGTTTTAAGCAAATCAGGTTAAAATTTACGTTTTTATAGCAATTTTAAATTTTGCCGATTATAAGTAAACAGGAAAAAAAAAAAAAGATTTTACAAATTCATAAAAAATTTGACCTGCTTGAGTGATGTCTAAAATTAATCCTTATATTTGTGCAACATTTTAAGTAAATCGGGTTAAAAATGGACATTTTTATAGTGATTTGAAATTTTGCCAATTATACGTAAATGGGGAGGAAAAAAAAAAAAAATCTATAAAAAATTTGAACTTTGACCTACTTTTCCCAAAATGTAATCACATCTATTCTGGGTCACTGGCAATCTATAAACCCAATTTGGTATGAATTCAACCAACAGTTTTGCTGCTAAAGTGTTAACAAACCAAAAAACAAACCGAACCAAAAACTATACCCCTTGCCTCTCTTTTAGGGGGCGGTGTAACAATTTAAGCCAAACGAACCAGTGCGATGATATCTATCCCAGTATAAAACTATATTCTGACATTCTGTCATTTGAGAGCTGGTTTTTATCCAGATGTAAATTTTATTTTCAATCAGAGTGTGATCATGTCAAACGCTTCCTTAATTGCCATTTCAACTCGGGATTATAACAACAGTCGACCCTGATGGCGGCTGTAGATGAGGAAGAATCCATCACACACACACACACACACACACACACACACACAAACATGAACACATATTTCAGACTGAGAGGACAACACATGTAGGACGACACGCTGAACGGACAGACGGACATTCATCTCCAACACGTGTGTGGAACTTACGCTGCGATGGATATGTTGGCGGCCGACATGGGGCTGACTTCCTTCACCTCCATGGCCTTCTGCAGAGCCAGCTTCTTATTGGCCGCCTCCTCCTGCTCCTCTTCATCCTTCACAGATGGACAGGTGTATGTGTGTGTGATGTGTGTAGTTCTGATGTATACTGGAATAACAACGTTGCCCGCACACCCCTGACCCCGCCCACCTTCGTCAGCTCCTGTGCGTTGGCGAGGTTATCCACAGCGATGGCCAAGAAGACGTTCAGGAGGGTGTCTGAGAACCAGGAGTCAAGAAGAAAACACACAGGCCAGGGATTGGGCTGAGGCTAAAACCTGGTCCATCTGGTCCAGGTCTAATGAGAAGGTCCAAACGTTAAACATATGAGTCCACCAGAACCACCTGATCCACATTAGATAGAAAAGAACGACAACAACAATAAAAAAAATAATAACAATAATAATAATAACAATAATAATAATAATAATAATAATAATAAGTGTTTGTTTCCTCTACAGATGGAATACTATTATCTGTTGTATCTACCAATCTCTCTCTCTCTCTCTCTCTCTCTCTCTCTCTATGTATATATATATATATATATATATATATATATATATATATATAGAGAGAGAGAGAGAGAGAGAGAGAGAGAGAGAGATAAAGAGAGAAAGATGTATATAGATAGACATATCTTGCGCTGTCTTTTCTATCTATCTATCTATCTAGCTCTCTCTCGCTCTCTCTTTCTCTCTCTCTATTTATCTCTCTCTTTCTCTCTATATGTATCTTTCTCTCTCTCTCTCGCTCTCTCTCTCTACATATATCTTTCTCTCTCTAGCTCTCTTGCTCTCTCTCTGTCCATCTATCTATTATATATACTGAAATTTTTGGATTGTTACCTCCGCCAAGGAGGTTATGTTTTTGCCAGGGTTTGTTTGTTTGTCTGTTTGTTTGTCTGTCCGTTAGTGTGCAACATAACTCAAAAAGTTATGGACAGATTTGGATGAAATTTTCAGGGTTTGTTGGAAATGGGATAAGGAAGAAATGATTACATTTTGGTGGTGATCGGGGGTGGGGGGGGCCCACGGGGGGGGCCACTGATCAGCCTTGGCGGAGGTCTGCGCTCTCCGAGTGCTTCTAGTTTTTTTTTTTGTTTGGTTTTTATTCATGACTGATTTTAAATATTCCACTTCTAAATTTCTTAAATATATGAAGTTCTCTGACTGTAAATAATAATTTTCTACCACAGCTAACCATCTACTTTCTTCACATCTCACTGAGGAAGAAAAATATCCCATTAAACTTTAAGGAAATATTGATGTTTATAAACTATATGGACAAAAATATTGGGACACATCATGTCTACAGCTGTAAGATGTCCTGTTCATGACGAATAATGATGAAAATGAACAAGATAATCAACAAATTTAAGAAAATAATCAACAACAAAACAATCAACAAAAAAAAAAAAAATCAACAAATTTTATAACAGTGAACAAAATAATCCACAAAATGAGCAGAGACAATAAACAAAACAAAAATAACAAAATTATCAACAAAACGATCAAATTAATCAACATTTGAATAACAGTGAACAAAAAATCAACAAAATGAGTAAAAATGAACAAAATAATTTAAAAAAGCACAAAATAATCAACAAATTCAATAACACTCAACAAAATAATCAACAAAACAAAGTGAAAAAAATTAATCCAAAAAAAAAAAAAAAAAAATCAACAAATTCAATAGCAGTCAACAAAATAATCAATAAAATGAGTACAAATGAGATATAAACACAATATTTCCTTAAAGTTTAACACCTGAATTCCAAATATTTTGTCCATATAAGTGTGGGCATTGGTATTCATAATATTAGTATTATTTATAGTATTAGTATTAGTACATCATTAGTATTTGTATTAGTACCAGTGATAGCAGCCTGGGTTTTACTCAGTATTAAAACATGAAAAAGTGTATGAATTTGGATGTTATGAATACTGATGCCTCGTAACCACATGAGGATTTAGGAAGCAGTGAACTCCTACATGTACTAATTGGCAGAAAAGTGGATCATGTTCAACAGACTGAAGAATAAATCTGGTTGTAAAGAAGAACGGGGTAATATCTGACTAAAAAAAAATGTATTTTCAGGGTTTGAAAACATGCATAAAAAAGAGAAAAAACATTTCTTATTCTCTCAGAAACCAAGAAAACTCAGATTTATGAGAGAAACGTCGTCCCCAGGCATCATACGATCTATCAGGTTGAAGTAAAACTTGCCAAAAAACTCAAACTTTGTGAAACAGACGCAAACTTGTCAGTGTGTTACTAGTGTTTTTTTCTTTAATAGGCTGTAACGAATGCAGCTTTAACAGGAGTTTTGGCTTTTTTAAGATGTGCCCTGGTTTCCTGCTGCATTCAAACACACTCTGAAAAATAATACCAATAAAAATAAAACTCTCCAACTTGCACATGTGTTATGTTTCCATGCGGGACTCTGTTAGGGATGTTCAAATATTTAGGAATACTTTTACTCATCTACTGTTTGTGCATTTATCTGCAGCCACTGCAAACAAAAAATACTGGACTAACTGATGTTTCCCAGATGTGGCAGCTCATTTAATCACCTGTAAATGGAAATTAACTGAAAATATACTATATCTAATACCAAGGTCTCGTTGGTGCACCGTCCATTGAGCATTTTCCTTTTTTTTTTTTTAAAGTCACGTCTACTTGCACTGACTTTTAACCCTTAGGGGTTTGAGCCTATTTTGGCTGTTTTGAGTACTTTTGATTTTGCCTTTATATACTATATAAAGAAATGTTTACTATACCCATGTTATACCCACTATGAGAAAAAAAAAACAAAACATCCTCCACCTTTTCAATTACGGGGGCGTTGTTTACTCAAAAGGTCTCTTGCTTTAAAATTAAGGCCACCAGAAAAAATAAATGCAAAGGTCGAAAATTTTTAAAGCCTTCAGCTAATGTGGCTAATGCTAACAAAGTAACCCACCGGAAGTGGAGGTCGGTGCGCTAAAAATAAAGTTATTTTAAAAATATATAGTGGATAATTTTTGGGGGCTGTTCTCTTTTTTTTTCTTACAGTGGATAATTTTTTGGGCTGTTCTCTTTTTTTTCTTATAGTGGATAACTTTTTTGGGCTGTTATCTTTTTTTCTTACAGTGCATAATATTTTGGGCTGTTGTCTTTTTTTTTCTTACAGTGGATAATTTTTTGGACTGTTCTTTTTTTTCTTATAGTGGATAATTTTTTGGGCTGTTATCTTTTTTTCTTACAGTGGATAATTTTTTGGGCTGTTGTCTTTTTTTTCTTACAGTGGATAATTTTTTGGACTGTTCTTTTTTTTCTTATAGTGGATAATTTTTGGGGCTGTTGTCTTTTTTTTCTTATAGTAGAAAATTTTTTGGGCTGTTGTCTGTTTTTTTCTTATAGTGGATAAATTTTTGGGCTATTCTCATTTTTTTCTAATAGTGGATAACTTTTTTGGGCTGTTCTCTTTTTTTCTTACAGTGGATAATTTTTTTGGACTGTTCTCTTTTTTTTTCTTATAGTGGATAATTTTTTGGGCTGTTGTCTTTTTTTTCTTATAGTAGAGAATTTTTTGGGCCTTTGTCTTTTTTTCTTATAGTGGATAAATTTCTTGGGCTGTTGTCTTTTTTTCTTATAGTAGAAAATGTTTTGGGCTGTTGTCTTTTTTTCTTATAGTGGATAATTTTTTGGGCTGTTGTCTTTTTTTTCTTACAGTGGATAATTTTTTGGACTGTTCTCTTTTTTTCTTATAGTGGATAATTTTTGGGCTGTTGTCTTTTTTTTCTTATAGTAGAAAATGTTTTGGGCTGTTGTCTTTTTTTTCTTATAGTGGATAATTTTTTGGGCTGTTGTCTTTTTTTTCTTATAGTGGATAATTTTTTGGGCTGTTGTCTTTTTTTTCTTATAGTAGAAAATGTTTTGGGCTGTTGTCTTTTTTTCTTATAGTGGATAATTTTTTGGGCTGTTGTCTTTTTTTTCTTACAGTGGATAATTTTTTGGACTGTTCTCTTTTTTTCTTATAGTGGATAATTTTTTGGGCTGTTGTCTTTTTTTTTCTTATAGTAGAAAATGTTTTGGGCTGTTGTCTTTTTTTTCTTATAGTGGATAATTTTTTGGGCTGTTGTCTTTTTTTTCTTATAGTGGATAATTTTTTGGGCTGTTGTCTTTTTTTTCTTATAGTAGAAAATGTTTTGGGCTGTTGTCTTTTTTTTCTTATAGTGGATAATTTTTTGGACTGTTCTTTTTTTTCTTATAGTGGATAATTTTTGGGGCTGTTGTCTTTTTTTTCTTACAGTGGATAATTTTTTGGACTGTTCTTTTTTTTCTTATAGTGGATAATTTTTGGGGCTGTTGTCTTTTTTTTCTTATAGTAGAAAATTTTTTGGGCTGTTGTCTGTTTTTTTCTTATAGTGGATAAATTTTTGGGCTATTCTCATTTTTTTCTAATAGTGGATAACTTTTTTGGGCTGTTGTCTTTTTTTCTTATAGTGGATAATTTTTTGGGCTGTTGTCTTTTTTTTCTTACAGTGGATAATTTTTTGGACTGTTCTCTTTTTTTCTTATAGTGGATAATTTTTTGGGCTGTTGTCTTTTTTTTTCTTATAGTAGAAAATGTTTTGGGCTGTTGTCTTTTTTTTCTTATAGTAGAAAATGTTTTGGGCTGTTGTCTTTTTTTTCTTATAGTGGATAATTTTTGGGCTGTTGCACCTCTGGGCCACCGTAGTGACACCCTTGACCTCATCCCACTGTTGATCCAGTGAGTTAAAACAATCGTTAAAAGCCTTTCCTCGTTTGTTCTTCATCCACTGACTCTAAACCTGTCCATCAGAGGACGACAGGATCAAAAAGGATACAGTTTCCAAACAGCGTGAGGACAATGAAGTAGACAGAGGAGAACATGCCGCGGCGAACACCTCCTTGAGACTCGATCCCGTGGTACATGACGGCGTTCCAGTCCTCACCGGTCAGAATCTGAGGAAGACCAGAGGAGCGGCGTGAAAACCCCCCCACACCAAAGTGTGTAATTGAATTATGTAACAGACTGAAGGGTTACCAACACAGACTGAAGGGTTACCAACACAGACTGAAGGGTTACTAACACAGACTGAAGGGTTACCAACACAGACTGAAGGGTTACCAACACAGACTGAAGGGTTACCAACACAGACTGAAGGGTTACTACCACAGACTGAAGGGTTACCAACACAGACTGAAGGGTTATGAACACAGACTGAAGGGTTACTAACACAGACTGAAGGGTTATGAACACAGACTGAAGAGTTACTACCACAGACTGAAGGGTTACCAACACAGACTGAAGGGTTACCAACACAGACTGAAGAGTTACTACCACAGACTGAAGGGTTACCAACACAGACTGAAGGGTTACCAACACAGACTGAAGGGTTACTAACACAGACTGAAGGGTTACCAACACAGACTGAAGGGTTATGAACACAGACTGAAGGGTTACTAACACAGACTGAAGGGTTACTAACACAGACTGAAGGGTTACTAACAGACTGAAGAGTTACTAACACAGACTGAAGGGTTACTAACACAGACTGAAGGGTTACTAACAGACTGAAGAGTTACTAACACAGACTGAAGAGTTACTAACACAGACTGAAGGGTTACTAACACAGACTGAAGAGTTACTAACACAGACTGAAGGGTTACTAACACAGACTGAAGGGTTATGAACCCAGACTCAAGGGTTACTACCACAGACTGAAGGGTTACCAACACAGACTGAAGAGTTACTAACACAGACTGAAGGGTTACCAACACAGACTGAAGAGTTACTAACACAGACTGAAGAGTTACTAACACAGACTGAAGGGTTACCAACACAGACTGAAGGGTTATGAACACAGACTGAAGGGTTACTAACACAGACTGAAGGGTTACTAACACAGACTGAAGGGTTACCAACACAGACTGAAGGGTTACTAACAGACTGAAGAGTTACTAACACAGACTGAAGGGTTACTAACACAGACTGAAGGGTTACTAACAGACTGAAGAGTTACTAACACAGACTGAAGAGTTACTAACACAGACTGAAGGGTTACTAACACAGACTGAAGAGTTACTAACACAGACTGAAGGGTTACTAACACAGACTGAAGGGTTATGAACCCAGACTCAAGGGTTACTACCACAGACTGAAGGGTTACCAACACAGACTGAAGAGTTACTAACACAGACTGAAGGGTTACCAACACAGACTGAAGAGTTACTAACACAGACTGAAGAGTTACTAACACAGACTGAAGGGTTACTAACACAGACTGAAGAGTTACTAACACAGACTGAAGGGTTACCAACACAGACTGAAGGGTTACTAACAGACTGAAGAGTTACTAACACAGACTGAAGAGTTACTAACACAGACTGAAGGGTTACTAACACAGACTGAAGAGTTACTAACACAGACTGAAGGGTTACTAACACAGACTGAAGGGTTATGAACCCAGACTGAAGGGTTATTACCACAGACTGAAGGGTTACCAACACAGACTGAAGAGTTACTACCACAGACTGAAGGGTTACCAACACAGACTGAAGGGTTACCAACACAGACTGAAGGGTTACTAACACAGACTGAAGGGTTACCAACACAGACTGAAGGGTTATGAACACAGACTGAAGGGTTACTAACACAGACTGAAGGGTTACTAACACAGACTGAAGGGTTACCAACACAGACTGAAGGGTTACTAACAGACTGAAGAGTTACTAACACAGACTGAAGGGTTACTAACACAGACTGAAGGGTTACTAACAGACTGAAGAGTTACTAACACAGACTGAAGAGTTACTAACACAGACTGAAGGGTTACTAACACAGACTGAAGAGTTACTAACACAGACTGAAGGGTTACTAACACAGACTGAAGGGTTATGAACCCAGACTCAAGGGTTACTACCACAGACTGAAGGGTTACCAACACAGACTGAAGAGTTACTAACACAGACTGAAGGGTTACCAACACAGACTGAAGAGTTACTAACACAGACTGAAGAGTTACTAACACAGACTGAAGGGTTACTAACACAGACTGAAGAGTTACTAACACAGACTGAAGGGTTACCAACACAGACTGAAGGGTTACTAACAGACTGAAGAGTTACTAACACAGACTGAAGAGTTACTAACACAGACTGAAGGGTTACTAACACAGACTGAAGAGTTACTAACACAGACTGAAGGGTTACTAACACAGACTGAAGGGTTATGAACCCAGACTCAAGGGTTATTACCACAGACTGAAGGGTTACCAACACAGACTGAAGAGTTACTAACACAGACTGAAGGGTTACCAACACAGACTGAAGGGTTATGAACACAGACTGAAGGGTTACTAACACAGACTGAAGGGTTACCAACACAGACTGAAGGGTTACTAACACAGACTGAAGGGTTATGAACACAGACTGAAGGGTTACTAACACAGACTGAAGGGTTACTAACACAGACTGAAGGGTTATGAACACAGACTGAAGGGTTACTAACAGACTGAAGGGTTACTAACACAGACTGAAGGGTTATGAACCCAGACTGAAGGGTTACTAACACAGACTGAAGGGTTACTAACAGACTGAAGGGTTACCAACACAGACTAATAAAAGGATTATCAGCGAGTGCATTAGGGGACAGATGCTACGCAGCCCGGTCCTCCCCTCTAATTAAAATGACAGATAAACATCTTTCCTCTGCCACCGAGTAAATATTCTGCCTTTTATTCACAAGTTGTGAAGTGGAGGCTTTTAGTCGGTGAAGGCTGGAGGAATTATTTTATAGGAGGTGCAGTATTCAAGTTGGTTTATGAATGCATTATAACCACAGTGGGGCGCCTAGAGATGGGAATTAATAAGAATTTAACGATTCCGATTCTCTTATCGATTCTCATTTGGTGAAGGAATAAAAGAGAACAAACGGGTGTGTTTGCATTAACTGTCTTTTATATTTCCATCTCTGCACAGAAAATATAACATATACAGTATGAACAAATAGTAATAACAGATGATGCCGTGCCTGGATTGGGGTGGGGCGTACAGTGAAACTAAAGACGCTTTACTAATTCCTCTATTGCCCCACGTCCACTACATGGAACCGGTTCGACTCGGCCCGTCTCCCGTTGTTGTGCACCTCATTTCCTTTCCCCTACCTTCGGAAACTTGTATTTGAGGGGGTACGACATTTGTTGCCTGCACCGGAACCAGAACTGGGCCTGGATGATGGCCTGGTGTTCACTCTGCCACTAGATTCTCAACAGCCGCTAAGTAGTGAATCAAATACGTGACATTCCTGTAAATGAATCACATGCTGCGGACAAATGTTTGAACACATTGGAGGGATTCCACCCTTTTGAAGACATGGAAGCTCTGACAGTGTTCCAGTGGACCTGGTGTCGTCTGTTTAGACCGTTTCTGCCTCAACGCCATGTTGGCTACGTCCTGGCCAAAACAATGCAGCGTACGCGTGACATCATCGCGCATGCACAACGAAGGTGGAATTGATAAGCAGAATCGTTAAGCAGGCAGGCAAACGATTCCAAGGAATCGCTACTGGGATCCAGTTCTCAAAAAGAACCGGTTCTCGATTCCCATCCCTAGGGGCGCCACTAGCAAACGTGGTTAGCTCGTTTATTTAAATATTCCTGTTTTTGTAAAATTATTTTATACAATTCCTATTGTCTTCTTCTTCTTCATGTGAGACAGGTGGGGTGCCGCCCTCGCGCCCTCTACTGACAAGCTACCGCTGCTGTTTTGAGTGTGTGCGTACCTGGAAAACAGTGAGGATGGCTGCAGGGAAGGTATCAAAGTTGGTGGTCGGTGTTTCATCTTCAAAGTTAAACCTGTAAAAAAAAAAAAAAATAAATAAAAAATCAGAAAACGTCATCAGTCTCTTGAGATCAAATCCAGACCAGTTCAGACACTCAGACTCAGTTCCAGTCAGGTTTTAGCATCTTTAGCCTGTGGTTTAGGAGGAGATGAAGGGGAAAAGGCTGGAAGTTTCCATTTGAGACACTTTTCTACCTGTGAGGACCTTCATCACACATAGATCTGTAGTCCTTGGAATGGTCAGTGTTGTGTATGTGTGGGAGGTTTTTATGGTCAGTACTCATGTTTGAGCCCTTTTGTGCCTTCCATTTCATCAGCTGTTTGTATATTCACATTGATTTCCATCAGTACCAGCTCATATTCTCACATATAAGAGTGAATATATGCATGTGCACTCTTTTATTTACTGTCTTTGGATTTTTTTTTTTTTTTTTTTTTTTTTCAGATCTAAATCAATCCAAAACCTCTGCGGCTAAATTCAGTTTACTCAGTGATGTTCCGTCAGGTCCAGAAAGTCCTTCAGAATCCGAATCACTGGCCTATATTTACTTTTTTATATTTGATCCATGAAGATGTGTTAACACTTTAGGCACTGGAGGTTTTTTTTTTTTTTTTAAATATTCAATTTTATATCCAGATTTCCAAAAGCTGTATCTTAGAAGTGTTCAGACATAAAGTCGTACTGTAAATGAGAAAAACATTGGGTATGATGGAGTAAATGTACTCATCTAATTTACTGTGATGTCACATAGAGGTGGCCATATTGGATTGTATAAATTTTAGTAAAATTGAACTTTGAAGATATTTACACGGAAGGTTTCTTTGTGTTTTTGGTTTTTCGTCATCTTATCCTTAAAATACATTAACTTAAGCATTATTAGAAAGTAAAATGCAAAAAGTTATAGTATCTTTTTATCCAAATCAGTCCTTATCTACACTGTAAAAAGAAAAAAACAAAACTGTATTATTCCGGCAGCAGGGGTGCCGAAAAAATACTGTAAAATAACGGAAAATAACCATCTCATAAAACTACAGTAATTTTACATAATTAAAATACAGTTTTTTGCCCTAACTTTACATGAGATTTTGCATATTTTTGTTTTACTTTTTAATGTTTAATCATGAGTATTTACATGTATTAAAACAATCAAATTACCTATAAATATATATATATATATATATATATATATATATATATATATATATATATATATATATATATATATATATATATATGTAAATAATTTTCAATGAGACTCAGTTGTCCAATCCACTGATAAAAACTGTATTTGGACAGTTTATCAGTGCTTATATATGTTACACATTCACAAAAATACATTTATTCAACATTTTTGTTGTGAAACCTCCTGTAATTACACAAGATATTTGTCAATTAACAAACAAGTCTTGTTAAACTTACAGAACAAATACTTCTGTTACGGTTAACTGTCAGTAATTTTATCTGGTTTTATATATATATATATATATATATATATATATATTTATTTATTTATTTATTTTTTACAGTGTTAAACTTTAAATTAACAGTTTAATCTCATAAATAGAAAATAAATATTTGTGAAATTATGATACATTTGCAAGTGTATTTTAACTGTATTTTTCTATGAAAAAGAAACAATTTATTTTTAAAAAAAATTGAAATTTTTTGGTTATTCACAGTTACAGCTTTTCATGTTATTTTAGATTTGACATGTAAAATCAGACTATTTTTGTCATTTTATTGATATTTTCCTGTATCTTAAAAATGCAGGAAAAATCTGTAAAATAAACAGTGAAAATTCTGTTAAATTACAGATTTTTTTTTTTTTTTTTTTTTACAGTGTATCCAAACGAAAACTAAATCAATTTTACTTCCTTATTAAACAGTTCAGGACTACGCCTTTAAACTGGATTTTCTTCTTCACTTTGAATAAAAAATGCCCTGAAATGGTGTTAGGATTGAAGGGGCACATGTCTACCATCTATGGGTGGGAGGTGGGAACAAGATTTGGAAACTACCCGGAGTTCTGGTCTGTTTCAGTCAGTTATGTTGGTTGTTGTAATATTGCTTCATTGGTGCTTAAAGGGTTAACTCAGAGTTACACTGTAGTATTTTCTGCTATTGTCTTCAGAATGTGTCCATATTCCCTGTATCTGTCAGTCAGATGGTCCAGTTGCCTGATTGGTGAGTCCCAGTCTTGTCCCGCCTCCCTGTACACTAAACAGGTACAGAGTATGGCATCATCATTTCTTAATAATGACTCCCATCCTTTACCAGGACAGAGGTTTTTAGCCCCCCGGTGCAGGACACAGCATTTATAAAACTAGCTTTGTTCCTGTCACCATCACTGAGCTCAACAAGAAATAGTGACATTGCACTTTATTTACTTTTTTTAGTTATTTATTCTGTTTCTTTGCTCTAGTTATTATTATTGTGACTTCAAATGTTTGTGGCTGTAGTGAAAGGAGACCTGCTGATTGTGTTCATTGGTTTCATTCATACCAACGCCCTGTTATACAGTGTTTTTTCTATAGAATTGATATTAAAATCTGGATTGAGTCTGAAAGAACCAGTGAAGACCTCGGTGTTAAATCCACGTCCCACCACTGAGTTAACAACAATTTTATTTCAGTTTGAACCGGTATCTATAATAATAATTAATTAATAATAACATGGCACCAAAAGGGCTAAATGTGTAAAAGCAGGTTTGTCCTCACAAAGACAGAAGTATGGGAAAGTCTGGGGGAAACTGACAGAGTTTCAGGTGGAGAGAGAACTGGTAAACCAGAGAAAGAAACATGCAGCAGCAGGAAACACCAGCCACCAGGAGCACCAGGAGCACCAGGAGCTCCAACCTTTAAGGCCAAAACACACTGCCTCTGCAGTACCTGGACATGTGATACATGTGACACCTGGAACACCCATCTGTGCTTTCCATGGAATCACTCTACTAATATTATCTTAAATAACATTACATTTACATGCACAATGTGTTCCATATTCATGCTACGCTGACGAAAATATATTTTCCACTAATATTTTTGTTTACATGAAGCCATTCATACCGTCTGATTAACATAAAGCACTTCCATCCTGTACATAGAACCGCTACGCCCTTGAAATATTGATTCATTTTTTTATTCCTTCAACCACCATTTTGAAAAAGTTGACACTGAGACATTTGCTGAAACATTAATGACAAATATACATACTTTTACATTGTGATGAATATCACTGTATTGGATAGTTTCATCTAAGTTATCTTTGCTTCTAAAAACTATTTTTAAAAAATTATGACCTGTGTGGACAAAAATATTGGGACACATCATGTCTACAGCTGTAAGATGTCCTGTTCATGAGGATTTGAGATAAAAACGTCAATATTTTCTCATTTCGTTGACTATTTTGTTCTTTTTGTTGATTATTTTGTTCTTTTTACTCAGTTTGTTGATTATTTTATCATAATAATAATACATCAGTTTTATATAGTGCTTTTCTAAGTACTTAAAGACGCTTGTTCTTTTTGTAAATTAGCAATATTTCCTTTAGTAATATCAATAGTCAATAATTAGATTATTATTACAATTATATCGTATTTTTAATTCTTTTTTTTTTTTCTTCCTGTGTATTGTTTATTTCCGGTAGGTGTTTACATAAGCCTTTTTTGGCTTCTGTCCTATCCTGCACAATGGTGTTACTTGCATGAAAATTGTTTTTTAAATTCTTCTCTTGCTGTTTATGATGTACAAATAAATAAAATAGTAGATGGCTTGTTGTGGTAGAAAATTACGTTCAATCAAAGCATAATTAAAAAAAATAAATAAATTTAGAGGTACAGCATTTAAAATCATAGTCATGGATAAAAAAACAAAATCAATGTTGAATGAAATTAAATAAAAACCATCTCTGAGGTATTTTGGAAACAGATAACAATTTAAACCAAACTAACCAATGCAATGATATTTATCCTATAATATAAAACTATATTCTGACATTAGTCATTAGTATTCTGTATCCCAGACCCCTGTTACACTGTAAAAAAACAAAACATAAAAAAAAGGTAATAGTCCGGCAGCTGGGGTGCTAAAAAAATACTGTAAAATAACGGAAAGTAACCATCTCATAAAAATACGATAATTTTTCATAATTAAAATACAGCTTTTTGCCCTAACTTTACATGAGAATTTGCATATATATATATATATATATATATATATATATATATATATATATATATATATATATATATTTATATAAAGTCGTACAATCCACTGATAAAAACTGTATTTGGACCGTTTATCAGTGTGTATACATGTTACACATTCACAAAAATATATTTTGTCAACATTTTTTACCTCCCGTAATTACACAAGATATTTGTCAGTTAACAAACAAGTCTTGTTAAACTTACAGAACAAACACTTCTTTTACGGTTAATTGTCAGTAATTTTATCTCATTTTATTATTTTTTTCTACAGTATTAAACTTTAAATTAACAGTTTAATCTCATAAATAGAAAAGATATTTGTGAAATTATGATACATTTGCAAATGTATTTTAACTGTATTTTTCTGTGAAAAAAGAAAAAAAACTTTTAAAAAAATGGAAATTTTATGGTTATTCACAGTTACAGTTTTTTCGTGTTATTTTACATCTGAAGTGTAAAATCAGTCTATTTTTGTCATTTCATTGATTTTTCCCTGTATCTTAAAAACTACAGGAAAAATCTGTAAAATAAACAGTGAAAATTCTGTTAAATTACAGATTTTTTTTACAGTGTAGAAAAGAAACGCCTGAATTCAACGTGTCCACATACTTTTGTCCACATAGCGTACTCCTATTCAGTAACACTGGAACATTATTGTGCACGTAAACGTAGCGTCTGAGATTTTTGTTTTCTTTTCCAATAGTTACTGGATCACAGACGACGCTAAGATCAGCTGATGTGAAAACCTACATGTACGGTGGCCTGCAGGTGCCAGACAGAGAATATGTGTGATGTGTTTAAATCTGCTGTGTGTTATTGTTTTTTCTACAGACGATAAAACAGGACAGTGTCATCGTTAACAGTGTCAGTGTTTTTTGGGCTCAACATTGAAGCGCTCATAAATGGAAAGCTGAACACACTCCCACACAGTGCCAGGACAACAGGACACACAAACAAATACAGTTACGACATGAGTGAATGAGGGTACAAATGAAGAAACACCGACAACTGGACACCAGTTAGTTCAAGAACGTTTAAAACCACTTTTAAAAATGTGTCCTAATCCTTGGAAAACACGTTAAACACTTTCATCCAAGTTAAATAAAGAAAAATAAATGTGATATTCAGAGAAATAAACTTGTCTCTGCTGACAAAATGAGAGAAAAAGATGGATTTAGGTTGACTAGAGTTGTGTATGTGAGTGAATCTGGATCAAAAACATAAAAAAACAAACTTCTACAGTTAAGCCCAAATAGTTGGAAAATGCCCATTAAAAAAGGAATGCAGAAATATTAACATTTACTTTGACTTATGTGTCATCGTCAACAGTATGGATGCAGATTATTTAATGTTGGCGTCTTTTATTTATCTATTTATTTATTTATTTAATAAAAACACATCCCTTCCTGACATTCAGACCTGCAACACTTTATACAAGCCATTGAATTCCTACCACTAAATTATTTTGCACTGAAATTATCGGATTTTTTTGTCTCTCAATTTTACTATGTTCATAAATTTAGAATAAAAAAATTGAGAAGCAAGAAATTCAGATGCAAAAAATTCAGAAGCAAGAAATTCAGATGCAAAAAATTCAGATGCAAAAAATTCAGAAGCAAGAAATTCAGATGCAAAAAATTCAGAAGCAAAAAAATTCAGAGGAGAAAAATTCAGAAGCAAAAATTTAGATGCAAAAAAATTCAGATGCAAAAAATTCAGATGCAAAAAATTCAGAAGCAAAAAATTCAGAGGCAAAAATTTAGATGCAAAAAAATTCAGAGGAAAAAAAATTCAGAAGCAAAAATTTAGTTGCAAAAAAATTCAGATGCAAAAAATTCAGATGCAAAAAATTCAGATCACACATCCGGGACACCAAGGATAAGCAATTGATTCTATCTCAAGTTGAACTGACAGCCAGCCAATCGAGTTACGTTAGGTTGGTCATGTGACGGCGAAAAAATTCAGATACTTAATTTCAGTGCAAAAAAATTCCGTGCTAGAAATTCAGTGGCTTTTATAAATTCGAAATCTGATGAAACAGATTTACTTCCATAGAGTTGGAGCTGGAAGACTTTGTAATATTGTCATTTCTTTCCAAAACACTTAGAGCAGTGTTTTTCAACCTTGGGGTCGCGATCCCATGCGGGGTCTATTTATTCAAGACAGAGTGTTTCACAAAAATGACCGCTGTTGCAAAATCACTAACGATTTATATGCGTTTAACTAGGGAGGTTCTGCATGTAACACAAGTGGACACGATGGGTTACACACAAAACCTGGAGTGAGACTGAGATTGATGAAAAATCCACGTGTGGATTAGAAAAACCACTAAGAGCGACACATTTAACACAGTGTCTTTATTTATAGTCTATATAAGACAATTTACAGACATGTTTTCAAAATAAAACGCACTAACACCTAGGTAGTTTTTCATGTCCATATTTGGGTCCTATTTTTGGCCCCAATATTTGATAAAAAAATCATGAATTCCTTTGGAAATCGGAGACTATGCCTCTTTTCAAAACATGGTTGACAGACCTGAGCTCTGTGTTTCACATGGAGAAGATCAGATACAACATGAGTTAATAATCTAAAAACATTCTATAAGATCTGGCTGCCTTTTTTGGACCATTTGACTCAAACCAATGAAGACTTTGACCAGGGAAGTGGTCTGTAACATGGCACCCACCTCTTTGTTTTTTTTGTAAGAATCTACACCACAAACAAAAAGTTCAGGATATTTTGAATTTTTGGTCTATTTTTTTCAGTTGGGATTCTTGCATAGCACTTTTTACTATTTTGTGTGTGAATCAAGGTTATTATCGTTAACGAAAACTAACAAAATGACGAAAACTAGAATTGAAAAAACATTTTTGTTAACTGAAATAAATAAAAACTACAGTATAATTAAAAGAAAAAAACGATAACTAACTGAAACTGTATTGTGTGTTTACAAAACTAACTAAAATGTATAAAAATTATGGATAAAATTCCCTTCGTTTTTGTCTTTGTTAATGTCGGATTGATATAAAATCGATTTATTTCCCTCAAGCAATTTTAGCTAGCGGCACCATGTGATATTTAACGGTCCGTCACTTCTCGTCACTTGTGGTTTCCAGTCGTCTTCTGGTCCCCACTCTACCTGGAAACATGGAGACTAAAGTTGGGAGAAAACAGCAGAGTCCTGTCTGGGATTTATTTGAATTCGACGGTGAAGAAGAGAAAAGATATAAAAAAAAAACTAAACTAAAACTAAGCATTTAACAAATAACAAAAACTAATAAAAACTAGCAAACCTGCTCTAAAAAAGAATTAAAACTAACTGAATTAGAGAAAAAAAGTCACAACAAAATAAAACTAGATCATAACGAAAAATCCAAAACTATTAAAACCTTGGTGTGAATTGAATTGAATCACATTTTTTAATGACCAGACATAGTTTAATTTACAAATAATAAATAAAAATAAAATAAAATAAATAAAATAAAAATGACCAAAAAAAAAAAAAGACAAAAAAAAAAGAGGAAATATCCTTAACTTTTTATTTGTAGCGTATGTGGAATCCAGCCAGTCTACTTGTGAGTCAGCGTCATGTACCTTATCATCTTGAGTTGTACGCTCTATTTTACTTTACTTAAAAATTTCTTTCTTTCTTTCTTTCTTTTGTATTTATTCATTTCTTTTCTCCTTTGTACTTCTGTAAGCTACTTGGCTGTTTTGAAAAACAATAAAAAATATTGAACACAAAAATTCATGCATTATGGGATGGCTCAGAGCAAGAGTCGAATTTTTTTGCATTTATCTGAGGTCATCTTTAGGTCCGTCCTGGGGGGAAATACGTCTAAATTTACCTTCTGTTATTGGGTCTAAAAAGCAGGAAAAGTGTCAGATACCAAAAAAAAAACAACTCAGTTTCATAGAAGCACCCAAATACATGCAGACTGTTTAGATCTCTTCATTCTTTTGGGCACTGTAGAGGCTGATATTTGCAAAACCTCTCCATGGTTTTCAAATATTTTAATAATTTTGTCACATATTTGTGGTCAAGAAAGCGGTCCTTGACCTACCTTTGTCTCCTAAAGGACCAAACCTCCTTTTTTTCCCGGCTTAAACCTGTTTATTTTTCCAAAGTCGTCCCTTTAGTAACTCTTTCTTGAATGTGTTCCAGCCTGAATGTCAGGAATGGATTAATTTACAAAAGAAAACACACAATATATATGTTGTATTTATATTATGTTTAAAGTCCAAGTACATGTCACTGCATCCATACTGTTTCAACTGTTGCAAAAGTAGAACAATGATGGGATTTTCATCAGCATTTAGTTAAAAAATGGAAAATAAAACCTTTTTGGAAAGCCCATCCCAGCAACACAACCAGCCCAAACCCATCCTTAAATCTGTAAATGACCCAACAAACCTGCCGAAACCTGAATCCGTGGTCTTGAAACTGAAGAAGACAGTGAGAGAATGATAGAGATGAGATGCATAAGGGTGGGTCCTGCTCAGAACATTTCCACCCTATTGTTTCCTCAGTTTAGGTTTAGTCGGCGGAAAAACAGAAAGACGTATGATGTTTGCTTGCAACAAGGTCATGTAGGTTCAGACTTTTGGAGTGAAATCTGGATTCTCATGTTAAACTCAGTCACCTTTAGCCCTTAATAATACAGGAATGAAAGAAACAGTTTAGACCAGGGGTGTCAAGTGGATTGGACCAGTAAAATAATAACATATCAACCTAGAAATAATGACAACTCCAAATATTTACCTTCGCCAGGAGGTATCGTGATCGCTTTGCTTTGTGTGTTTGCATGCATGTTTGTTTGTTTGTTTGTTTGTTAGCAAGAAAACTCAAAAAGTTATGGACGGATTTTCATGAAATTTTCAGGAAATGTTGATACTGGCACAAGGAAGAAATGATTCAATTTTGGTGGTGATCGGGGGTGGGGGGCCCACGGGGGCCCACTGATCTGCCTTGGCGGAGGTCTGCGCTCTCCGAGTGCTTTTCTTGTTGGCCTTGTTTTAGTACAAAAAAGTAAAAACTACATTAAAGTGTACCAGTACTGGTCATATTTACAACATTAATTGTCCTATGTGTATTACTTATAAGCAAGAGAGGCACAAATTCAGTAAAAACAAGAAAAGCACTCAAAGAGTACAGACCTCCGCCAAGACAGATCTGTCCGTGTCTCCCCCCAGTCACCTACCAAAATTTAATAATTTCCTCCTTGTGCCATATCAACATTTTCTGAAAATTTCCTGACAATCCATCCATAACTTTTTGAGTTATCTGGCTAACAAACAAACAAACAAACAAACAAACACGCACGCAAACACACAAAGCAAAGTGATCACAATACCTCTTGGTGGAGGAAACGACAACAAACCCTGCCCCTCACACATATTGAAGCTTATTTTGGCATCGATCCACTCTTTCATCCATATTCAATATTTGTTACCTCCACCAGGAGGTATTGTGATCACTTTGCTTTATGTGTTTGCGTGCATGCATGATTGTTTGTTAGCAATATAACTCAAAAAATTATGGATGGATTTTTATGAAATTTTCAGGAAATGTTGATACTGGCACAAGGAAGAAATGATTACATTTTGATGGTGACTGGGGGTGTAGGGGTGTGGGGGGCCACGGGGGCCCACTGATCTGCCTTGGCGGAGATTCGCGCTCTCTGAGTGCTTTTCTTGTTAAATATAAAATTTATATATATGGCAAGTTTGAAGTACACTGAAATAAAATTGATGGTTTTATATAGTAGACATTTGAAATTTCACTCATAAGTAAATGGGAAAACGTAAAGATTTTAAAATGAAAAATTTTCTTTTTTACATTTTTTTTCTATATGTTATTAAATTATACATTTAGATAAACATGTATTTAGACATAAAAAACACACAAACACAATACAAAAAAAAAAAAAAAAATTACACAACAAACCTATTTAACAAAAGGTTGTTATACTATTACTTTACTGTCCAACCCACTGGAGGTCTAATTGGGCTTTATGAAGCTCCTGAACACACACACATTAATATTATTGGGCCTGATGGGACCCTGTGGCGGGCCAGTTTTGGCCCACGGGCCATGTGTTTGATACCCCTGGCTTAGACTGAAAACAACATTCAATAGGTTGTTTTCGAGTATTCGTCTGTGACGAAACTTGATAAAGTCATACCATTGTTGATTTCTGCCAAAAACAACAGATTTACAGCAGACATGAACATCAATCCCATTAGAAAATCAAGGTGTTTGAAGTGAAACAACAGGGTATGACAGAAAAAGGAATCACAACACAACATTACACAGTGCCATCATAAAGGAGGGAAGCAGCGCTCATGAATAACAGAGTGACTTGAACTACACAAAGACCTTCATACGAGTTCATGGATTCAACCTGTAAATGAGGCATTCTGTCAGTATGCACAATTAAAAGCTGTTTGCACTTCTAATAAAGACTCATATGAGTCCAAGAATGTGATGTGCCACAATAATCAGAATGTATATATTGTATGTATTATATGGACAAAAGTATTGGGACACGTTGAATTCAGGGGTTCAGGTGTAATGACATAAACATCGTTGCATTGGTTCATTTGATTTAAGTTATTATCTTTGCTTCCAAAATGCCTCAGAGAATGTTTTTACCTATTTTTTCCCAACATTGATTTCTTTTTTTTTTTTTTCATGACTGATTTTAAATGTTCTACCTCTTAATTTCTAAAATGATTTTCATGCTCTGACTGTGTGGAGAGATATTTGTTTCTTTATTAAGCAATCAAATAGAACCGATTTGCAATGAAAAAAAGAGATCTGAGAGCAAAAGACAATAAGTGACAATAAAAAAAAGATAATTCTATTTGAAAATCAGTCCTCTTTGCTTGCATACGATATATCATGATATATCGTATGGTGATCATAGTATTGTGATTTGTATCATATCGCCAGATTCTTGCCAATACACAGCCCTAATAACAAATTATAAATAATGACACCAAATTTTCTTCATCATTAAATGTAGGGGGAAAGAAAATACTTTATGCCTATAAATAATGACAACTCCAAGTTTTCCTCTTTGTTTTAGTGCAAAAAATAACATTCAATTCTGCAAATATTTACATTAACAAAATATCCTTTCACAATAAAAATGTGAATAACCTGAAAAAATATGACCAACCTGAAATGTCTAAAAAAAAATTAAGTGTATTTTTACCAATATTCTGCCTGTTATTGAATGTTTTATGCCTTTGCAGATCAACCAAAAACAGAGATGTGAGAGCAAAAGACACTAAATGACAATGAAAACATAACATAATATAACTTAATAACATAATACAAGTGCAAAAGTTTTGCTTGCGAACTGAACTGCACTTAATGGGCGGGGCCTACCACCCACCAATAGAAACTCTTCTCTCATCCATCATTGTAGGCCCCACCCATTAATTGCAGCTAAACTCCCAAGCAAAACTTTTGAACTTGTATTATGTTATTAAGTTATATTATGTTATGTTTTTCATTGTCACTTATTGTCTTTTGCTCTCACACCTCTTTTTTGGTTGCAAATCTATTCTATTTGATCGATTAACAAAGAAACAAATATCTCTCCATACAGTCAGAGCACAAAAAAATATTGCATTATTTTATTTTATAATTTTTTTTCTACTTCACATCTCACTGAGGAAGAAAAAATCTCCCATTAAACTGTCAGGAAATATTGATCATCATGAACACGACATGTTACAGCCTTAGACATGATGTGTCCCAATACTTTTGTCCATGTAGTTTCAAGAAGGATAAACAAAGGTGGAGCAGTGAATGGAGAACACAGACTGAGCACTGGTTCACACAGAAGATGTTTAAATGAAACTATAGTGTCCTTCTATCACATGGTTAGGATGATTTAAATGGAGGAAAAAATAAAAGTCAAAACCAGAATGGATGAAGAAGCAGGAAAGTCCGTCCTGTGTTAGTTTGGATGATATTAAAGACAGAAGGATGACACATGTTCAACACCATCCAGTACAGCTAGTGTTTCTATGTTAATCGCTCAAAAAGAAGCCATGAAACCACACTAAACACACATGTCATAGTCTGACCCAGACAGGTTCAGTGGTGTCAGTGCTGACCTTCAGGATCTGCACTTTTATTAAACATGGGACCGGATTTTCACTGAAGAATGAACAGGATTATAGATCAGAAATGAAAAGAGCTGAAATGGAAGTTTGACATCTTTATTCTATTCTATTCTATTCTATTCTATTCTATTCTATTCTATTCTATTCTATTCTACTACCCTGTCCTATTCTATTCTATTCTATTCTATTCTATTTGATTCTATTCTATTCGATTCAATTCTATCCTGTCTTCTTCTATTCTATTCTATTCTATTCTATTCTATTCTATTCTATTCTGTTTTATTCTATTCTATTCTATACTATTATGTCTTATTCTATTCTATTCTATTCTATTCTCTGTTCACTTTTGGACATTCTTCAGTGACTCCTCGGTCCAGGTGTGTTTTCACATGCAGATAAATTCAGATGTGATGAATCCAGCCTCTCTTATTTTTACTCTGCAGATGCTGGAGAGGCTGATTCTGTTATTTGGACTCTGAGTGGAGTTAGTGTAACTGTAACTGTAACTGTTCAAGCATCTGCATCAGCGGTGGCAGGTGAAGTCCGACAGGGACACGTCTGAGCTTTGGACTGGTTTGAGTTCAGGTTCCACATACACAACAACAGGATCTCAAATAATATTATAATAACATAAAAATAATGACTCCATGGATAAATGTGAAAAAAAAAGACTTTATGCAAAATTTTTCGGTTTGTTTTAGTGCAAAAAATAACATTAAATTATGAAAATATTTACATTTACAAACTATCCTTTAACAATAAAATGTGAATAACATGAACAAATATGAACAACCTGAAATTAAGTGTAATTGTGACAATATTCAGCCTGTTTCTAAATGTTTTGTGCAGTAACGCACACATACTAATGATAAGCTGAGGCATAATATTGTTAAAATTGCACTTAATTTTCTTAATAAATTCCATTTTTTCCAGGTTATTCACACCTTTTCTTGTTTGAATAGTTTATAAATGTAGATATTTTCATAATTTAATGTTATTTTTTGCTCTAAAACGAAAAGAAAAAGTTGGAGTTTATATTATTCATAGGTTATTACCTCTGCCAGGAGGTATTGTGATCACTTTGTTTTGTGTGTTTGTTTGTTTGTTTTTTTAGCAAGATAACTCAAAAAGTTTTGGATGGATTTTCTTGAAATTTTCAGGAAATGTTGATACTGGCACAAGGAAGACATGATTAAATTTTGGTGGTGATCGGGGAGGGGGGGGGGGGCTGTCTTGGTGGAGGTCTGCGCTCTCCTCGTGCTTTTCTTGTTATATTATTATTTTATAGATCCAGCCCATTTGAGATCTAATAAAGCATGGTGTGTACTGTGGGTTTCACAGAGTGGTATTATTAAAGTACAGTATTCCTGCTTTCAGAGTATTTTTATAGTGGGTACAGAGTACTTTTGGAGTGGGTACAGAGTATTTTTGTTGTGGGTACAGAGTACTTTTGTAGTGGGTACAGAGTATTTTTGTTGTGGGGAAAGAGTACTTTTGTAGTGGGTACAGAGTACTTTTGTAGTGGGTACAGAGTATTTTTGTCGTGCGTACAGAGTATTTTTGTCGTGGATACAGAGCATTTTTGTAGTGGGTACAGAGTACTTTAGAAGTGGGTACAGAGTACTTTTGTAGTGGGTACAGAGTACTTCAGTAGTAGGTACAGAGTACTTTAGTAGTGGGTACAGAGTACTTTTGTGGTGGGTACAGAGTACTTTTGTAGTGGGTACAGAGTACTTTAGTAGTGGGTACAGAGTACTTTTGTGGTGGGTACAGAGTACTTTAGTAGTGGGTACAGAGTACTTTTGTAGTGGTACAGAGTACTTTAGTAGTGGGTACAGAGTATTTTTGTAGTGGGTACAGAGTACTTTTGTAGTGGGTACAGAGTACTTTAGTAGTGGGTACAGAGTACTTTTGTGGTGGGTACAGAGTACTTTAGTAGTGGGTACAGAGTACTTTTGTAGTGGGTACAGAGTACTTTAGAAGTGGGTACAGAGTACTTTTGTAGTGGGTACAGAGTACTTCAGTAGTAGGTACAGAGTACTTTAGTAGTGGGTACAGAGTACTTTTGTGGTGGGTACAGAGTACTTTTGTAGTGGGTACAGAGTACTTTAGTAGTGGGTACAGAGTACTTTTGTGGTGGGTACAGAGTACTTTTGTAGTGGTACAGAGTACTTTAGTAGTGGGTACAGAGGGGGTGTTTGTGTTCAGACCCTTCTGTCAGTAGAAGCTGTTTGATGAGGCTGCAGATTGCATGGCATTCATGTGTAGGATGTAAACCTGCTTCCATTGTGTTGCAGGATTAGAGGTGGGGGTGGGGGTGGGGGTTGGGCGTTTGGGGGCTGCAGAGTGTGAGGTGTGTGGCCTCACATGACTCTTGTTTTGAGGATTGATTTAATGAAGTCCCTGTGGATGCTGCATGGAAGCGCGGCAGCACATTCCCAATCCCTATTATCAGAGTAAACAGAGGTCGGTACGGCGGCGGCGGTGGGCGCACAGGGCCCCGCTAATCCGCCAGGAAGGACGGAGGATGAGGAGGAGGTAATGGGAGACGAGGGGGAGGAAGGGAGGAGACGATGGAGGCGTGAGGTGGATGGGGGGGTGGAGAGGAGGGTGAATGATGGAGGATGGAGTAATGAGACAGAGAAGGACGAAGGGACGAGAGAGGAGAGAGAGAGAGAGGGGGGACGGTGGCGCAACCCAGGGATGGAGGCTGATTGAATTAGTCAGCCCCACCCCCCCACCCCCCTCCATACTCCACCCACATTTCCATCATGTGATGTATGTGCAGTCCATGTTACATCCCAGTATGTCTCCCAGTTCCAGACACTGAAGTATATGAACTCTGGACCCTTCACCCATAAAGAACCAGTGGTACGTTTGTGGCAGTTCCCAAATGAAGATTTCTGTCTATTTAACCTTTCTTAAGTGGTTTAGCACCATTTATTGTAATATTATCATCTGTATTTTGCATTTTTTCAGTGAAATTTGGTATTTTCCCTGTATTTAATTCACTCAGTTAAACATTGATGGTTATTATATCAGAAACACAGAAAACAAAGAAAAGATTTTTGTGTTTTTTGCTCAAAAAATATGGTTTGTTTACATTACAAACATGGCACTAAAAGGGTTAAAAATATGACCGTTATTGAGTATTTGGTGTTCTTGTTTATGGCTCAAGTTGATGAAATACAAAAAAAAAGTAAAAAGAAAAAAGTTAAAAACAACATAAAACCCACTTCTACTTTTGTGTCAGTTCCCAAATGAAGATTTCTGTCTATTTAACCTTTCTTAAGTGGTTTAGCACCATTTATTATAATATTATCATCTGTATTTTGCATTTTTTCAGTGAAATTTGGTATTTTTCCCTGTATTTAATTCACTCAGTTAAACATTGATGGTTATTATATCAAAAACACAGAAAACAAAGAAAAGATTTTTGTGTTTTTTTGCTCAAAAAATATGGTTTGTTTACATTACAAATATGGCACTAAAAGGGTTAAAAATATGACTGTTATTGAGTATTTGGCGTTTTTGTTTATGGCTCAAGTTGATGCAAATACAAAAAAAAAAGTAATAAAAACAAAAGTTAATAACATAAAGAACCAGTGGTACTTTTGTGGCGGTTCTCAAATTAGTTTTTCTCTCCATTTAACTTTTCTTAAGTGGTTTAGCACCATTTATTGTAAAATTATCATCTGTATTTTGCATTTTTTTCTGTGAAATCCGGTATTTTTCCCTATATTTAATTCACTGATCATGTAGATGTTCATAAAAGCTCAGCTTAATGTTAATGGTTATATCAGAAATAGAGAAAACAAAGAAAAGATTTTGTTTTTTGCATCAGTTTTGTCGCTATGTGCATTGCGGGAAGCGAAGGTTTGCGCAGCCATCTGCAGCGGCAGCGGCAGCTGCTACAAACACAACGCGGAAACAGCAGGAGCTCCCTTCCCTCTATGCATATTCCTCCAGCCGTTTCCGCGTTTCAGCTGTTTCCGCGTTGTGTTTGTTTCATCCATATAATATATGGTTGCACTGCCACTGCCGCTGTCAGGAGGCTGCACGAACCTCCCTTTCCCACAATGCATGCTGTGACAGAATTCCAAAGATGCCCAAGTTCCCTCCCGACTCTGTTTGTAAACACATGGTTAGTTTCTGGTGGATGGCACTGAAAAACTGTTCACCGTAATGCAAGAGATTCAGCTGAGTAATGACAGACAGACTTACAGATTCATGATACTGAGGATATGACTGAGGTTTGACAGATCTGATGAAAAATTGGTCACAAAAGTCTCCAGCACCTTTAAAGATAGTCTTTTCAAGTAAAGTATGAGTTGTTACAGTATTAATACCATCAAGCCATGTTTATTTCATTTTACATTAAGTCATTTTTGCCTCTTATTTAACAATTTTCCAAACAGAAGTTACTACCTACAGATCTGACCAGAAACCTAACATACATCTGGCTTTTTTAGGAAAAGACTTGTCAGAGAAGAAGTGAAATCCACAAAGAAAACCCTCCATACTTGGTAAATCTGCCTTGACACCAGGTGGTTAAACTGCCCAAATGAGCAAAATCCAAAAATTACTGAACAAATGTAGTTTACAGCCTCAAAGAGCTGGAAGAAACAAACAGATTACCTCCTTTTATCAGCAAATTAAAGCCTTTGAAGCTGCACACGGATGGGTTTTACAATCCACTAATTATCAAAATAATAGTCCAGTCCAAATAAAAATGCCTCGCAGCGATAAATATTCATCTAAACGGCGCCAGGTCCACTATATTTAGACTTTTTTTTCTAATTTGGAGTGTGCTTGTGCTCCTGCAGCTTTAACTGCCCTTCATATCAAAGCTCTCTAAGGTACAGGATGTGAGGAAACTGTTCAAGTCTGATCCCATCCTTCTCGTCACACATGATGATCATCAGTATTTGACCGATCACATCTGAGGGTTTTCATCAGAATCTTCCTCGATAACGGAACCACAGTGTCTGTTATCTGACTCATCATACGCTATCTGGACAAAAGTACAGTGGTGTGCAAAAATAATAGAACACTTGTCAAATCTTAAGAAACTGGGGGTTTATTTTTTTCCCAGAGCCTGAATTTCCCTTTTTGGCCATTGCAAAAGGTAAAGGCAAAGGTACTGAGAATATTTCACCTACAAATTTATCAGTCCTGTCGTTTTTTTTTACATTTCACTAGAGCTGAAACAATTAATCGCCTCAAAGTGATTCAAAAAAAAAAAAAAAAAAAAAATCATTCAACCACAATTCTCCTGAATCAAAGCTTTGTTTCCTTCATTTCTCTGCTGTTAAACACTGGTTCCACTGTTGTGTTTCACACAGACGCTTATTGTGACGCACGAAGAAGCTTCAATTCGGGAAAACTGCAATAGAATATTTCCCTTCAATCATTTCAAGTTGATTAATCGAATCGTGAATTTTTGCACTCGCTTCAAGCACCTAATCGATTCATCGGTTGCAGCTCTACATTTACTCTAATATTTAGTGTGTCCCCCCTTGGCAACAATCTGAGGAAACTCTAAGGAAACTCTGCTTCTGAGAGCTTGGAATGACACTGGTTGTTACCATGGGGGGGGGGGGGGGGGGGGGGGGGGGGGGGGGGGGGGGGGGCACACTAAATATTAGAGTATAATGTAAAAAAAAAAAAAAAAAAAAAAAAAAAAAAGGACTGGACTGATAAATTTGTAGGTGAAATAATCTCAGTACCTTTACCTTTACCTTTTGCAATGGAAAAAAAAGTGAAATTCAGGCTCTGGGAAAAAATAAACCACCAGTTTCTTAAGATTTGACAAGCGTTCTAATATTTTTGCACACCACTGTATGTGGACATGTTGAATTCAGGTGTTTCTATCGATGTTTATATCTCAAACCATCATGAACAGGACATGTTATGAATTGTAGCCATGATATGTCCCAATATTTTTGTCCATATTAGGGATGTCATGAGAACTGATACTCACGCTACCATTTGATACTATGATGAAAAAAGAACCATCGATACTAATTTTTTTAATAAATGGAAAAAGCGATGCCTGCGTACGAATCGATACCATCGGTAGGCTACTACTCTTCCGGTTGTTTGATGGAGTCAATACGCGCAGACAGTACACATGCAGCGGGTACGGCGTTAATGTGTTCTTTTGTCGGAAGCTCCAAGAAGAAGTCCGGATTCTTTTAGGTGTCATTTTTTATAACTTTATTTTTGACTTGATCTGACCACAAACAAAATATAACTCAGCTGAGGATCCACACCCCGAACAGGAAATGGATCCAGACAGTCCAACGCACATCACTTCTATCATCCTTGTAAACTGATCTCCAAACTGTGGGCTGACCCCCTTGGGCTAGGTGGGTTGGGTCACAGAAAATGGACTGGTGTCATCAGACTGTAAAGTCAAGCAGATGTAATACCTCAACTCTATGTAAAGCCCTATATTGACTAGGGGTGTTGGAAACTATCGGTTCTGCAATATATCACGATATTTCATTTCACAATACTGTATGGATATTAAAAAGTACTGTATCGATATTTTTAAGTATCTATTCAAACGCAGATATGGCGGAGGTTAATTTTTGTTTTTTGGTTTTCTTTATTGTTTCTATCATTATTATTATTTAACGCTGTTTTATTAAATAATGGTTATCTGAAGCATCCTAAAAGCACTTTTTACTGTCTGAGAGGCAGATGTTAGTTCCTTTAGTTCCTTTAGTTCCTTTGGAAACTAGGAGAGTTAGAAAAAATGTGTGATATAGCATTAGATCCTGTTCTAATAAAAAAAAAAAAGTGTTTAGTATTTGTGCAGATTTCTGGTGTAATTCAGTCCTTCCAGGAAATAATCTTTTTTTAAAAATTTGCCTTTTGTAACAGTATCATGATATATTGTGATATATGGTATCATGATTGTATCGCCAGATTCTTGCCAATACACAGCCCTAATACTGACAGTGTGTTTACGTCTTATCTCCTGTGGTTTACAATCTTATGTGGGCATGTGTATTTAAAAGTGTGCCTCTGGTAAAACCTAAGTCCTGTTTTCATAAATCTGTCAGTCTGGTATGTTGACCAAGGTGTGACCCAATATTATCCTAAGAACTTTACCACTAACCAATGAAGAAAAAAAAATCTAGTGAAACAAAGGAATCCTGACTACTACTGACTAATATGTGATTAAACTTACGACTTCAACTATCTAAATTAAAATAATATTTCAACGGGAACTCTTGAAAGAAAGAATGGCAACAGCTGCAGCTAAAGCTCCGCCTCCTATAATGGACAAAACGGGACCAAAAGTCGTGTGTGGGCGTATTTCAGGTAGACAACCATGACGTGGTTATGGACATGCATTAGCCACTGTGTAAAGGCCACCACCATGGAATTCAAACTGGGGGGGGGACCACGGATTTAGCAAAGCACCTTCGAGACAGACACCCAGATCTGTTAAAAGAATTCAAGGTGAGCTCTGTTATTCAACATTAAACATTTTTTAGACCACTCCTTGTTTTCTTCCATTTCTTATTCATTTTAATGCCTGGTACATTTGTTTGGACATATATAATGATAAAAGAAATGAGTGAGAGGGCCTCTCCCTGTGGGCTCGGTCCCTAAAAATAGCTCATAGCAGTTTAATTTCAGAGCTGATATCTATCCATTTTCCATGTTTTCTTGATAATAACCAAATTCACTTGAGTTCTTACATCAATATCTATGGCATTGTACTGATAAAAACAGCGCTTTTATGCCGCGTTTCCACTACATGGAACCGACTTGACTCGACTCTGGTACCAGGTACTATTCCTGGAGACTGTTTCCATTACAGGATACTACTGACTTTACAGTACCTGGACGTCATAGCGATGCGGCACGTTACTTACGTGTCGTCTGCTCAGAGAGTTGTTGATAAACTTGTTCGTTGCGTGCTGTCTCGTCAAGCTCATGCTGAATTTTTACGTTGGCCACAAAAGACTGAATCTCCTTCGACCATGGTGTAGTTTTCAGGTTGTCATCATGTGGATTAACCTACCGCTATTGTTCTGGACTCAATAGATTGTTGTATGTTTTAGTCATTGTTTGGAGCCCCCATGTGGCCATTAGACGCTACATCACAATGTTTACATCACTTTCTGTTTTAGAGAAAGAGAGAGGTTGTGAAGGACAGTGTGATTCCTTCAGCAGGCGTGGGTGTTTTTCATCCACCTCCATCCGCTTCATTGATTTGTTGAGACGCAATGTTTGTAAGTTATTTGTGTTATAAGGTTTATGTTGATATTTAGAGTATGTTATTTTTGACATAGGAGTAAAATTTATGTTTGTTAATTAACTCAGTTTGGATGTTGATGACAGTCTACAGATTGTGCTAATATTTACCTCTGTGCTGTATGCAGCATATGTACTCATGTATTACACTTACTTTGTACCAACTTCTTTGTTACAGTTTCACACTGCGGTTCAGTAAAGAGTCCAAAAACAAGTCCTGGCTTATACTGGATTTATTGAACTGAGTGTTTATCTGACTGGGTAACCTATCAGCTGGTGAGACCAGTACAGCTATATTTACTGTCAACTTCCACATCTGTTTTTTGTAAAACAACGGGTCACAGAGACATCTGTCTGACCAATCAGTGGTCTGCAGTGTTTACACATCACCTTTTAGTATCTGGTCCCCAGTCCTGGAACCTCGGCGGAGGTGATACCAAAAAACTAGTACCGGGTACCAGATTCCAGGTCGTTTTTCATAATGGAAACGCAAAAAGGCCGAGTCGACTCGAGCCGGTACCACGTAGTGGAAACGCTGCATTACACATTCCATGTTTTCTTTCCTGTCTGTTTTGGTCACATGATACCCACAGGAGTTAGTACTGGATTGCATAACCGTTGTTTTTGATGACTTTTGATGGTCTAAGAATTTTTTATTTCTGCGACTGTCGTTCAGTTCATGTAAATGTTAGTTTTCTGTCAATCTATCACTTGACAGTTACCGGCTGTAAACTGTGGAAACATATTCCTCTAATAAAGGCCAAGATGCATCTGGAAACCAGAATCTAAAATACCACCTCTGCTTCGAAACAATCTCCGCTCTGTTAGAAGTTGAAGCTACAAAGCAGAACCCAGAAAAAAAAAAATCATTATTCTATTATAGTAAATCCTGCACGTTTCCTTTGAGCTTATCATTTATTTCCCCAAACAGTCGGCCATGTCCTGGGAGTCTCAGCGGGGAGACGGTCCTGCTCCTCAAGCTGTTTATCTTCCAATTCTCACAATTTTACCAACAGATTACTTTTGGTGTTTTGAGAGCAGTAACATAATCCCCAAGCCCGAAATAAAGTTGGATATATCAAACCTTTTCTTCTTCCCCTCTTCTTAACTAACTGTTTTATCTTATATTTTCGGGGTTGAAGCTGTATTCTTTATGTCTTTACATAATTCACCGTCTTCTGATTTATGTGCGGGCACGAGGATGCGAGAGCGCCATGTTATCTGAGGTCGTTTTTAGATTTGAAGGTAAAATTAATGAGTGTTATTTTCAGTCTGCTGTGCTCGGCTGGCTGGCTGGAAGCACCATGTGGACGTCAGACTCATCTCACACTTGTCCATCACCGGAGACTGATGCAATGCTAATGATGGCACAGGCTGATGCAAAGGCTGGGCACCATGGCAACAGCTGCTGCTTCAAAGACACCCAGTCGCGGCGCTGCATCTGTGAAGGCCGCCAGTCCGAGCAGACGCCGGCTTCATGTGAAAGTGTTGGTGTAGTTGAGAGTGTGGATCGGCTGCCACGGCGATAACGTAAAAAACCTGAACGACATGAGCACAAACGGCTCCGAAAAAAAAATAAAGTGACCACACATCCTTCAAAAATAGAGCCAAAACTTCTATGCACACATTTATATCATGCTTTTAACTGAATGTGCAATTACGTGTTCTACCTTCCAGTATTCTAATCAAATGTGTAATAACTTGTTTTTATCTCCCAGTACTTTTATTATTAGGGACCGAGCCCATGTCCCTAATAATGCCTGTTTGTTCGTTTTTTATTATTATTATTATTATACAGAGACACAATAAACTGGAATTTGACCCCCTTAACATGCTCAAAAACTCACCAAATTTGGCATGCATGTCAGGTCTGGTGAAAAATTTGATAAAATGGAAAAATTAACTCCGTAGGTGCCAAAGTGGGAACTCTAGCAACCCCTACATACACAAAAACGGCCCTAGCAGCCAGTAGGAATGTCGTACAACCATGAGACAAACACCAAAATTTTCGTCTCATCAAGCCCTCTTTGTTTATCTCGCAAAATTAATGCACACAACTTTCAAATGCTGTGTAATAGTCTCATATTAGACTGGTATGTGACCTGTGGGGAACCATGGGCTGTAGATGTGGTAGTTTAACCCTTTCATGCACAGTGGTCACTCCAGTGGACAGTTTTTCTCCAGCTGTTCTCTTGTATATTCATGGATTTTATTGTTTTAGTTCCATATCAGCCAACACAGTGGACACTTACACATCATCCCATAATAATACACTGACATTCAGACCATTAGTGTAACTCTGCTGTTCTTGATAAACCTAATCTGCACTAACATGTTTGAGTGTTGAAGGGGTGGGATAAATAAATTATACTTCCTCCACTCCTTTTAGAATGTGCAAATGAAGTCATGTATATGTATAAGTTTTGTTTTTGTTTTTTTGTTTTCTTCCATGACCTCTTACTACCTGTTTTTTTTTTTTTCCTAAGGACTAAGTAAGATTACTTTGTCTTGTTGCATACTCAAAATAAACTAAACTAAAAAATAAATAAATAAAAAAATAAATTGCTTGTTATTGTTACTAAACTGCAATTAACTGGGGTTTTTTTTGTTTTGTTTTGTTTTTTTTTTTACAAAAAAGTTTTTTTTTTTTTTTTTCATATTATTTCCATGAAGTGAGTAATGACTAGTATTAGAGTATGTTAAAATGTGAGAAAACAGCAGATTAGCAGCATTAAAAGGGTTTTTATTTCATAGTTTTCACATGATATATCAGTAAATCCATGTTTCTTTGCTTCCAAAATTAAACGCATGGTGTCAAGCTGACATATTTTTAACTCCATGAAAAATAGGTTCATAAGAAAATTTTGTCACATTGTTTTTTTCATGCCTAAAGAGGAATAAAAACACTCAGGAAATCAATGTTGATTAAGGTTCTCATAATTTGTGCATGAAAGGGTTAAGGGAGAGCAGACTTTTGGGAAAAGATGTGTTTTTATATATTTTATAAGTAGTGACAAAAATTGTTTGGTAAATCATTCTCTAAAATGCAAGTTTTAAATGTAAGTGACAATTCATATACAGTATTGATACTAGTATTAATATACAGTTTTAACCCTCCAGTATCCAGGTGTGCCTTTTAGGCACACTTTGCACTTCGTGTTAAAAAAACTTCATATTATTTTTCACAATTTAAATAAGGTTAGAATTCAAAAGTTGTTCATTTTTGCATGATCTTTAAAATTCTGTCCACCAACTAAAATTTGCACATTGTAAACAAAAGAAAATTACAAGACTAGCATCTGTCTCCCAAGTGTGCCTAAAATGCACTATTTCTTCCACTTGATACGTATGATTAGGGCTGACCTTGATTTACAAAAATGAAATCAAATTAGAGCAGAAAAATAAATCAACATTTAATATTTAATAGTTTGATTTATAGGTGTGCATTTTATGCACACTTGGTGACAGATGCTAGTATCTTTAAACATTTGACCTAGCGCCAGAAATAATCATGCAAATTAACCAATGTTGAAGTTAATCATTGACATATGCCAGGCTGCAGAAATCAAATAATATGTGATCCACTTTTTATGTAGTATATTGAAAAAAATATATTTTTTGTGTTTTTTTGCATCTAAAAAAATGGTTTGTGTACATTACAAACACGGCATTTAAAGGGTTAAAAAATGTGACCATTATTGAGTATTTGGTATTTTTATTTACAGCTCAAGTTGATGAAATAGAAAAAAGTGTAAAAGAATTAAAAACAAACTGTATGACAAATTTTTTGACATTATTCCACAAGTGTGCCAAAAAGACACACTTGGTGCTTAGTAAGGGCCTTTCTGGACGGGATACCGGAGGGTTAATACCAGGATTAATATCAGTATTAATACCCAGGTACACCTGCAGGATGAAATTGTGAGGTACAAAGGAAGTGCACAGACAGGGGTGGGGGGTGAATAGTTTGTGAGAGGGGGGGCAGATAGTGGTCCATGATTTTTGGAGCGGTGGGGGGAGGGGGGAGTAGTGGTCCATGATTTTCAAAGTGGGGGTGGGGATTGTGGTCTGTGATTTTTGTAGCATGTGTGTGCGTGTGTGTGTGTGTGTGTGCGTCCGTGATTGGGGGGGTAGTGTGTTTGTCGGAGCGGAAGTGAAAATGAAACTGACACGCTTTACTATTCCTCTAACCATGCGTGTCAAACGAAACCTCCAATTATATCAAATCTATAGAAGATAAGTTACAAATTTAAAAGGCATGACATCAGTAACATGTTTTTTGTGGAATACTTGGAATATGAAATAATAACAACTTTTCATTACAAAGATAAGAAAACCACCTCACCAGGTCACTTTGACCCACTTATGCATCTAAGAGTTTAGATAAAACTGTCAACTGAAGAAAACAGACTTGACTCCATTCATTACTAATCCAAGGTCATAATTAAATGTCACAGACAGTTACTGGGAGGAAGACGTCCATTAGAAAAGTTTCAAAAATATCTGCGTCATCCGAAAAAATGCTACAAACCTTAAATTCACAGCAATTTACAGCAATAGGAGACATATTACTGTTATTGTGGAAAAGGTTATTTAGGGACTAGAGCAGGCTTTGTTACTTTACAAATACCCGTCAGTGCCTTAAGATAAACCAATTAAATTACTAACACGGTTTGTTTTGATCAGCCACTTAAGAGCCGGTCAGATTTGAACAGCTTAGTAAAGTGGTTTTTCCTTATTGCATGTTACGCAACATCCATTTAACATCATAATGACTCACAAAAATACGGACGTTACTTCTAAAATCATCCCTCGCTGTTATTGATGTTGCCAAGTGATGCTTCTTTAGCTCCTTTAAGTGTAGATCTTTGATATTTTCCTCTATTACTTTCACTATTTTCCTGTTAAAGTTACCTTGCAGTAACTGTCACAGACATCCTCTGGGGGTCAAGAGGTGTTAAAGTGGACTTTTTTTTTACAATTCTGCAAAAAAAAAAAAAAAAAAAATGCTGACTTTTGTAACGAGAGCACCCTTACTGTTGCTCCTACGTGTAGCATTAAAGCACAAGAAGCTGAAAAAGGGTAAAGAAATGTTCGCTTTGGAAATACAAAGTTTCCTTGTGCAGCTCTCTCCTCTGGGTCCAAATCCAAAGACTAAAGGCCAAATTTACCAAGAGCTTTTTCTGTTTTCTCATTCATCATTCAGAACACACTCATGGTCTGTAATTCAGATTATTTTGTGTTGGAGTTTCTGGTGTTTCTTTCCATTTCAGCCCACAGGTTAGTCTACACTGAAATCTGATGAACCCCTCAAATTAGCACAACACACACTTCTATAGTATTTTGTATCTCACACAATCATCTGAAATATCCATCAAAATAAGCATCACGTCAAAAAGTCAAGAACATGTGAAACATGTCTGATGTTGGGTGTTTTTCAGAAACTTTAGTACTGACATTGTGTTTAGCGTTAACACCACCACCGTCATCCTCACACAAAGATAATCTCAACTTTAAGGTAAATAAGTTAATAAAAGCAGTTTGTTCATATAATCATTTTAAGATAAGATAAGATAAATCTTTGTAAATCTTTTTATTTTTGCTATTGCATAGTACAATGAAACTGGATGGTTTTGGGGTGTTTTTTGGGTAGTTTTTTTTGGGGGGGGGTTAGGTGTTTTTGAGTACTCTTTGGGTGGGTTTTGAGTGGGATTTTGAGTGGTTTTTCGGGTAGTTTTCAAATAGTTTTGGGTGGTTTTTGAGTAGTTTTAGGGTAGTTTTTGGGTGTTTTTTTTGTTGTTTTTGGGTGGTTTTAGGGGTTTTTTAGGTGGTTTTTGAGTACTTTTTGGGTGGTTTTTGAGTGGGATTTTGAGTGGTTTTTTGGGTAGCTTTCAAACAGTTCCTGGTGGCTTTTGAAGTAGTTTTTGGGTGGTTTTTGAGTAGTTGTGCGATAGTTTTTGGGTGGTTTTGGGGTGATTTTTAGGTGGTTTTTGAGTTCTCTTTGGGTGGGTTTTGAGTGGGATTTTGAGTGTTTTTTTGGGTAGTTTTCAAATAGTTTTGGGGTGGCTTTTCAGTCATTTTTGGGTAGTTTTCAAGTAATTTTTGGGTGTTTTTTTTTGGGTAGTTTTTGAGTAGTATTTGGGTAGTTGAGCGGTAGTTTTTGGGTGGTTTTGGGATGATTTTTGGGTAGGTTTGGGGTGGTTTTTGGTAAGTTTTGGGTAGTTTTGGGCTAGTTTTGGGGTAGTTTTTGGGTTATTTTGGGTAGTTTTGATTAATTTTGAAGTAGTTTTGGGTGATTTCTGGATAGCTTTTGGGTGGTATGGGGGTAATTTTGGGTAGTTGGAATGAATGAATTATATTTTGATTCATTTCAATGGGGAAAATTGATTCGTAAATCAAGTAAATTGCAAAATGAGCTGGGTCATGGAATGAATTATACTACTGTACATGCAAACGAGTAGTAAATAGTGAGCACGTCTCCAGCCTCGGGCCCTCAGCTGAGATAGTTGGAGTTCGGGTAAAGGGTGAGGGATGCATTAATACAACAAACATCCTCAGGGGGTTGTGGACCAAGGACTGTGTGTGTTTGTGGAACCAGGACTGTGTGTGTGTGTGGATCCAGGACTGTGTGTGTGTGTGGATCCAGGACTGTGTGTGTTTGTGGATCCAGGACTGTGTGTGTTTGTGGATCCAGGACTGTGTGTGTTTGTGGAACCAGGACTGTGTGTGTTTGTGGAACCAGGACTGTGTGTGTGTGTGGATCCAGGACTGTGTGTGTTTGTGGAACCAGGACTGTGTGTGTTTGTGGATCCAGGACTGTGTGTGTTTGTGGAACCAGGATTGTGTGTGTTTGTGGAACCAGGACTGTGTGTGTTTGTGGATCCAGGACTGTGTGTGTTTGTGGAACCAGGATTGTGTGTGTTTGTGGATCCAGGACTGTGTGTGTTTGTGGAACCAGGACTGTGTGTGTTTGTGGAACCAGGACTGTGTGTGTGTGTGGATCCAGGACTGTGTGTGTTTGTGGATCCAGGACTGTGTGTGTGTGTGGATCCAGGACTGTGTGTGTTTGTGGAACCAGGACTGTGTGTGTTTGTGGATCCAGGACTGTGTGTGTTTGTGGAACCAGGACTGTGTGTGTTTGTGGAACCAGGACTGTGTGTGTTTGTGGATCCAGGACTGTGTGTGTTTGTGGATCCAGGACTGTGTGTGTTTGTGGAACCAGGACTGTGTGTGTTTGTGGATCCAGGACTGTGTGTGTTTGTGGAACCAGGACTGTGTGTGTTTGTGGAACCAGGACTGTGTGTGTTTGTGGAACCAGGATTGTGTGTGTTTGTGGATCCAGGACTGTGTGTGTTTGTGGAACCAGGACTGTGTGTGTTTGTGGAACCAGTCGGGGCCGGTTGCCAGGTCTTTGATTAACCGCTGCCGGCCCAGAATCATGAGGCGTTCCTGTCGTTAAAAGACACGGAGCTCCCGCTGAGGCCGATATCAAAGAGCCCCAGATACCTGCTGCGTCAACACGACTGTCAGCACCGCCACCGCCACGCCGAGGCCGGGGATCACACACGGGAGGAGGCGTGGATGGAGGACGACACGGCAGAATGTGTGCGTTCGCGTCCGCGCTTCATGAAAAGAGGAAGGAGGAGCTGTCAGAAGGAGACGATTACTCACTGTCCTCCGAAGAGCTGCATGCCCAGCAGAGCGAAGACCACGATGAAGAGGAAGAGCAGAAACAGAAGGCTGATGATGGACTTCATGGAGTTCAGCAGGGAAACCACCAGGTTCCGCAGAGAGTTCCAGTATCTGAGAGGAAATAGACCAAAGGACGATTAGACCCTGTTCTACAGAAGCAGTGATGGACGGAGGGGACTCACAGGAAGTGGACTGTTAGAGTTCCCATCCATAACTTCACTCACTCTCAGTTATTATTATACTGTATTTATTTACACAAACAAATCTAGTTGTGGGTTATTTACAAAAAACATAATTGAGATAATCATATATAGTATAAATTATAAGGAAAAGTGTATGTAGTTGTAAGTTATATCACAGTGTATACTGTATTTATATGGGTTTACCTTTACTACATATATAATGGATTATGATGTAGAATTATCTATCTATCTATCTATCTATCTATCTATCTATCTATCTATCTATCTATCTATCTATCTATCTATCTATCTATCTATCTATCTATCTATCTATCTATCTATCTATTCCTTCATCATTCTTTTTTCCATCCATCCATCCTTGATTCATCTTTCCTTTTCCTTCCTTCTGGTCTTCCTTCATTCCTTCCATATCATCCATCTTTCCCTCTTTCATTCTTTTCTTCCATCCATCCATCTTTGACCCATCTTTCCTTTTCCCTCCCTTCTTCCTTCCTTCCTTCTTTCATTCTTTTCTTCCATCCATCCATCTTTGACCCATCTTTCCTTTTCCTTACCTTCTTCCTTCTTTATTCCTTCCCTATCATCCATCTTTCCTTTTTTTCATTAGCTTTTTTTTGTTTCTGCACTGTAAAAGTTATTTTAAAAATTAAAATTAAAAAGTAAAAAAAAAAAAAAAAGCATAAAGTAAGTATTAAGTACAATATACATTTTTTGGCGGCCTTATGTTGTTAATTTACTTTGGGCATTTGCATTTGTTGGTGGTTTTATTGTTTTTCATATGCCAGAGATAAAAAAGCATTCATTCATTCATTCATTCATTCACAATGCAGTTGAAGGAAATGTAATTCTCTGACTGAAAGACTGTAATAAATGACAGTAACTCATTGCCAGCCTTCAGTGAGTTACATAAAATTGTTCATAAGTAACAAACAGGCAAAGATGGAGCAACGACAGTCAGACAGACCCAAAGAAAATCATAAAAAAAAAAAAAAAAAAAAGACTGAAACTGAACAACCTGGCACTACAAGCATGGTGTGGCATAAAAACAAATCAATGCGTCAGGGTCTACAGCTGCCAGTCTGAGTGTATCATAGGATTACAGCTAATCTAATGAAATGAAAGGACTGCCAACAAACTCTAACAGGATTGTCTGCTCATGAGAAGAGAAGAAAAAAAAGACATAAGAAGGCCTCCAGTAAAGACCTCTGACACATGGAAACCTGCTGAAGTCACACGGATCTGGAACATTTACAACCATGGAACAGGCTTTTATGGGTGGAGGACACAGATCAGGCTGATTAATCATCTTTTGGTTTATTTGAACCCTTTTAGGACGATTGTGTCTCCAGCACCACCGTTTCTGCAAACACTGTCATTCAAATTATCATAACCCCTGAACTGTTCGTACTATTGATAAAATCCAAAGTGTGTTTCTACTGGTCTGTAACACATTAGGGTTAGGGCTGTGTATTGGCAAGAATCTGGTGATACAATACAAATCATAATACTACGATGACGATGCGATATATCAAGATATATCACGTTCTATCACGATACTGTTAAAAAGGCAATTTTTTACAAGATTATTTCCTGGAAGAATGGAATTACACTACAAATATGCACAAATACATGTATATGTAAGTGTATGCGCATGGGTATGTATATGTGCGTATATGCATATGTGTCTTTGTATATATATGTAGGTGTATGTGTATGTATATATATGTATAGGATGGTATATGTGGATGTTTATATGTATGTATGTGTGTGTGTATAGATGTATAGTAAAGAATGATGAAGGAAAAAATAGATAGATAGATAGATAGATAGATAGATAGATAGATAGATAGATAGATAGATAGATAGATAGATAGATAGATAGATAGATAGATAGATAGATAGATAGATAGATAGATAGATGTGTACGTATATGGTGTATATATGTATGTATGTATATATGTGTCTGTATGTGCATATGTATGTATATATGTGTATGTATGTGCATATGTATGTATATATGTACATATTGTTGGTTTAGACAAAGGGGTGAGAGCTAATGAGCTCTGCTTCTTCTCACTCCTTTTCAAATATGACTTTTTTTTTTTCTTTTTGCGTGTATCATTATTTTATGCTTCCTTGAATTTTCACGTCTATATTATGTTGTGTACAGAAGTCAGTTAGTAGCAATCAGGAAGCTTGTATCATTTCCATATTCAAAATAAATCAATTATAATAAAAAAAAAATACAATACAATTTTATTTGATCACAACAGGATCTAATGCTATATCACAACATTTTCCTCTTTCATAGTCTACATTCACTTTCTTTTTTTTCAGCATCACATACATTTTCTACAACTTATGAAAGCATTAACATAAAAAATGTAAGATTTAAACATGGTGGATTTTAGTAAAATTTCTAACTACATGCACACTTTCAAGGCTGGTAACCACCAAATCTTGGTTTTCATAGTCTACATTCCCTTTTTTTTTTTTTTTTTTTTTTTTTGCAGCGCCACATACATTTTCCACAACCTATGAAAGGTAAGGTCAGCTTTTTTTATTCCCGAGGGGCAGTTTATTGTGCAGCCGGCAAGAAACAATCATCTTCGACAATTCACACCTAGAAATTACATCATGTTATTCAAAAGGCCAACGGCAGCAGGGACAAAAAAATAAAATCTATCACGCCTACGCCATTATGGAAATAACCTGAACTCAATGGAAAAGGTGGGTCTGGGGTCTGCAGGGATGGACCAATACCAAGAATTCAGCGAGATCAATAGAAGGAACAATGAAAAATCTCAACAGCAAATTGTGGAACGTGTTTCACTGAAATGGTTTTAAGATGAAGTTCAAATAAGTGTGAATAAGTAAGAATAAACACATTTTCTTTGGTCATTTCTGTGTTGACAGGTCAACATTTGTGGAATTTATTTGAAGGAACAGATACGAAGTCCCAGCACTACAATTCCCATAATGCTCTGGTAGTTTTGAGTAAGAAAGTGAAATTCAACCGATTTCAAACCATTGTATATTGATAAATTCTGTGACATGTCACATTTAAGAATATATTGTAAATGTTACATGGTGCAAAATATTATTAATTCATCCATTCGTTTGTTTTATACATATGATTTTTACAATATTTATATTATTCACTCATCTTAACACTGGCTGATCAATCTGAACTGCATTCATACCACATTTATTCTCATATCAAAGTCATTCTATATTCAAGAGCTGAAAAATAATGTTGTATAATGATGTATTGTGTCATGTTGTCATTCTATGTTGTGCTATAGTATGTTAACTTATGCTATGTTATGTTTTTCTATGCTATGTTATGCTATGCTATGTTATGCTACGTTATGCTATGCTTTTCTATGTTATGTTATTTTATGCTATGCTATGTTATGCTATTCTATGCAATGCTATGTTATGCTATGGTGTATTGTCTCATGCTATGTTCTGGTTTTTTATGCTAAGCTACGTTATGCTATGCTTTTCTCTGCTATGATATCTTATGCTATGGTATATTATGTTATGCTATTCTATGCCATGTTATGTTAAGCTATAGTATGGTTTTCTATGCTATGCTATGGTCTTCTATGCTATGTTATGTTACATTATGCTATGCTTTTCTATGTTATGTTATGCTTGTCTATGCTATAATATCTTATGCTATGCTATGTTATGCGATGCTATGTTATGCTATGCTACGCTAAGCTTTTCTGTGCTATGATATCTCATGCTATTCTATGCCATGTTATCCCTTTAACTACCAGACTAAGAGGAACCTGATAAGGAACCTGATGAGTAACTCAACCGTATGGTTGAGCTGGCAGTTAAAGGGTTATGATATGCTGTCTTATGCTATGTTATGTTTTTCTATGCTATATTATGCTACGTTATGCTATGTTTTTCTATGTTATGTTATGCTTGTCTATGCTATAATATCTTATGCTATGCTATGTTATGCTATGCTGCGCTATGCTTTTCTATGCTATGATATCTTATGCCATGTTATGATATGCTGTCTTATGCTATGGTATGTTTTTCTATCCTATGCTACGCTACGTTATGCTATGCTTTTCTATGTTATGTTATGCTTTCTATGGAATGATATGCTATTCTATGTTATGCTATGGTATATTGTCTTATGCTATGCTGTGCTTTTCTATGCTATGCTATGTTATGCTACGTTATGCTATGCTGTTCTATGCCATGTTGTGCTTTTCTATGCTATGACATCTTTTGCTATTCTATATTATGCTAGGGTATATTGTCTTATGCTATGTTAAGCTTTTCCATGCTATGCTATCTTATATTATGCTATTCTATGCCATGTTATGTTATGCTATGTTGTGCTATTCTGTGTTATGCTATGTTATGCTATGGTATGTTGTCCTATGCTATGTTATATTTTGCTATGCTATGCTACATTATGCTATGCTGTTCTATGCTATGTTATGCTTTTCTATGCTATGTTATGCTACATTATGCCATGCTTTTCTATGTCATGTTATGTTATGTTACGTTATGCCATGTTATATTTTGCTATGTTGTGCTATTCTATGCTATGCTATGCTATGTTACGCTATGGTATGTTGTCTTATGCTAGGTTATATTTTTTCTATGCTATGCTATGCTACATTATGCTATGCTGTTCTATGCTATGTTATGCTTTGCTATGCTATGATATCTTATGGTATGCTATCCTATGTTATGCTACGTTATGCTACGTTATTCTATGCTATGTTATGCTTTTCTATGCTATATTATGTTATGCTATGGTATGTTGTCTCATGCTATATTCTGTTTTTCTAAGGCTATGTTATGTTCTGTTATGCTACGTTATGCTATTACGTTAAAGTTATGGTCTGTTGTTCCTGTTGTCGTATCATGATGAAATGAACTCACTTGGTGACTTTGAAAATCCGGAGCAGTCGCAGAGCTCTCAACACGCTGATACCAAAGGACGCTCCTGGTTTGATCATGTCCCAGATCACTTCAAAAATACTCCCCACGATCACCTGCAGGCATGAGCAGAGGGTAAAGTTATCACCTGCTGCATTTGGCTCGGAATCAAACACATTAAGCCCCAAAAAGACGACGTGGTCCGCACTAAAACTGGAACTAACCCCGAAATCAAAGCAGTTGAAGGAGGAGTGGAAGTAGTTCCTGGCTCCGAGGCCGTACATCTTCAGCGTCATTTCAGTCAAGAACAAACCCAGGAACACGAACTCGGCAGTGTCTGAGGTCAAGACAGGGAGGGAGGTTATCGATTAAGAGGGGAACAGAACTTCATAATCCAAAACAACATGAAAAAGTTTTTGATTGTACATCTACGAACCGTACTTGACTATAATATGAACAAATATGAACCTGAAAATTCTTAAGAAAAATAAGAACAATTTTAACAATATTACATTTTAGTTTATCATTTATACATGTGCATTACAACTTACAGATCACAGTGGATCTACAAATACATAAAACAATTAGTAACAGGTAGAATATGATTAAAATTCCACATACTTCTCTTAAGACATTTCAGGTTATTCACATTTTTTGTAAAAGGCTAGTCTGTAAATATAAACTTTTTTGTGTAATATAAATTTTTTTACACTAAAACAAAGATAAAAATTAGCCTTTTTCATTATTTATTGGTTATTCTGATGGCATTTTACTGGTCTGGCCCACTTTAGATTCAACTGACCCAAAATTTTTTTATCATCCTTGATTGTTCACATCTGCAGTGTAATTTCTGCATTTCACAAACTCATCCCAGGGGCCGGATTGGACCCTTCAGCAGGCCAGTTTTTGCCCCTGGGCCGCATGTTTGACACCTGTGGTTTACAGTGAAACCTTGCCACTTTAGTAAGGGTTTGGGGGTTTTTTTGTCTTTTTTTTTTTTTTTTTTTTAATCAATTTCTAGAAATTTCAGGCGACCCCATTTGAATTTCAGGCGACCCCATGTGGGGTCCTGACCCCAAGGTTGAAAAACACTGAGGTAGATGATGGAGAATTGGATGTGTGTGTGTGTGTGTGTGTGTGTGTGCTGGTTCTGGTTGTGGTTCTGTTTGTAGTTGGGGTTCTGGTTGTGGTTCTGGTTGTGATTGTGGTTCTGGTTGTGGTTCTGGCTGTGGTTCTGGTTGTGGTTCTGGTAGTGGTTCTGGTTCTGTTTGTGGTTGTGGTTCTGGTTGTGATTGTGGTTCTGGCTGTGGTTGTAGTTCTGGTAGTGGTTGTGGTTGTGGTTCTGGTAGTGGTTGTGGTTCTGTTTGTGGTTGTGGTTCTGTTTGTGGTTGTGGTTCTGGTTGTGGTTCTGTTTGTAGTTGTGGTTCTGGTTGTGATTGTGGTTCTGGTTGTGGTTCTGGCTGTGGTTGTGGTTCTGGTTGTGGTAGTGGTTCTGGTTGTGGTTCTGTTTGTGGTTGTGGTTCTGGTTCTGTTTGTGGTTCTGTTGTGGTAGTGGTTCTGGTTGTGGTTCTGTTTGTGGTTGTGGTTCTGGTTCTGTTTGTGGTTCTGGTTGTGGTTCTGTTTGTGGTAGTGGTTCTGGTTGTGGTAGTGGTTCTGGTTCTGTTTGTGGTTCTGGTTGTGGTAGTGGTTCTGTTTGTGGTTCTGGTTGCGGTTGTGGTTCGGGTTCTGGTTGTGGTTCTGGTTGTGTTTCTGGTTCTGGTACTGGTTGTGATTCTGGTACTGGTCCTCACACAGGGCTCTGGTCAGCCACTCCGGCTGGTCGTAGTGGACGATGGCCACACACATGGTGTTCAGTCCCACCAGACACAGGACGATCCAGTAGAAGCTCTGAGCCTTCACCATACGGCGGATGAAGAAGCGGATCCTCTTCTCTTTCCGTCTGAAGTAGGACGAGCTGTCCATCTTCCCACTGCTTTTAACTGAGGCACGGCCGAACGGAGAACCGGGCGGAGCTAAAAAAAAAAAAAAAAAAAAAAAAAAGAAAAGACATAAAGTGAATCGGTTAAATTATATAAATTATATTAAAGAGTGTTCAGTTGAATACAGCTGCATCTTTCCTTCCATTCATCTGTATTTCCTTCATCATTCTTTTTTCCATCCATCCTTCCATCATTGACCCATCTTTCCTTTTCCCTTCCTTCCTTCCTTCCTTCCTTCCATATCATCCATCTTTCCTTCTTTCATTCTTTTCTTCATTCCTCATTCCTCTTTTCATCCATCCATCCATGACCCACCTTTCCTTTCCCCTCCCTTCTTCCTTCCTTCATTCCTTCCATATCATCCATCTTTCCTTCTTTCAATCTTTTCTTCCATCCATCCATCCTTGACCATCTTTCCTTTTCCCTCCCTTCTTCTTTCCTTCTTTCCATATCATCCATCTTTCCTTCTTTCATTCTTTTCTTCATTCCTCATTCATCATTCCTTCCATCCATCCATCTTTCCTTTTCCCTCCCTTCCTCTTTCCTTCCCTCCTTTTTTATTCCTTCCATATCATCCATCTTTCCTCCTTTCACTCTTTTCTTCCATCCATCCATCCATCTTTGACTCATCTTTCCTTTTCCCTCCCTCCCTTCTTCCTTCCTTCATTCTTTTCAAATTATGCATCTTTCCTTCTTTTCTTCATTCCTCATTCTCTTTTCATCCATTCATCCATCCTTGACCCATCTTTCCTTTTCCCTCCCTTCTTCCTTCCTTCATTCCTTCCATATCATCCATCTTTCCTTCTTTCATTCTTTTCTTCAGTCCTCTTTTCATCCATCCATCCATCCATCCATCCATCTTTTCTTATTTGCTTAATCTTCATTATTCTTCTGGGTGTCTATTCGTTTTATTCTCATCTAACACATTTCTCTCCAGTAAACTTCGAACCCCGTGCTCTTTATGTATTTTCTTTCTGTTCTTTACTGTAACTCGGTCTCATTTACATCTTGGTGAAACAGATTCTGTTCGTACAGGAACAGCTCTTACAGATTAGGAGAACGGTGACCACGACTGACAGACGTTTGTTTCCAAAGTTAAACCAGACAGTCAAAAGGTTACGAAACTTGGGAGAACCTCCGGAACGCACCTTGAATTTGACTCGCAGCTGCTCATTAAAAAAAGATGCACTTTTCGCGGTGGGAAACGACAGAAACGAGAGGCTAAATCTGACTGTGGAGCGCCTCAATTCCCCCGGTGCCCAATTTTATGGGAAACAGTCATGAGATGAGATAAGTCAAAAGCGTTTTTTAAAGTCGAAGCGACAAAACGGTTTCAATTATCATGCCTTCCCTCATTCCCAACCCACAGACAAGCAATTACATGTTGTCTTTGTGAGCTACCGTGAAGTCCATTAATATTAAAAAGTATCTAATGTGCTGCAGGTGATTCTCTTGCTATTTTAATTTTACAGTCTAATTAGGAAAGTTAATTATACTTCTTCTCCCTCAAGGTGATATGCTTCCATGACCCGGAGAAACAGCTTTAGGTCTCAACGGCCACATGGTGCTGAAGCTGCGTCTATAATGATTAGGACGCCGGGGTGAGATATTTCTTCACATGCTTCACAGGACTGAGGTGACATAATAATCGGATAAAATAGTTCCAGTGTCCCTGTACGTCAGCATCATGTTTTATCAAGAATCAATAACCAGTTGGATTTGTGAAGTTGTCAGGTTCTGTTCTATACTGTAAAAAAAATTTGTAATTTAAAAGAATTTTTACTGTTTATTTTACAGATTTTTCCTGCATTTTTAAGATACAGGAAAATACCAATGAAATGACAAAATAGACTGTGATTTTAAATGCCAAATGTAAAATAACACGAAAAAATATAACTATAAAATTTCCATTTTTTAAAAGAATGTCTTTTTTTTCCACAGAAAAATACAGTTAAAATACATCTGCAAATGTAGCGTAATTTCACAAGTATTTATTTTCTATTTATGAGATTAAACTGTTAATTTAAAGTTTAATACTGTAAAAATAATAATAAAACCAGATAAAATTACTGACAATTAACCGTAAAAGAAGTGTTTGTTCTGTAAGTTTAACAAGACTTGTTTGTTAATTGACAAATATCTTGTGTAATTACAGGAGGTTTCACAACAAAAATGTTGAATAAATGTATTTTTGTGAATGTATAACATGTATAAGCACTGATAAACTGTCCAAATACAGTTTTTATCAGTGGATTGGACAACTGAGTCGCATTGAAAATTATTTATATATACATTTATAGGTAATTTGATTGTTTTAATACATGTAAATATTCTTTATTAAATATTAAAAAGTTAAAAAAAAAAAAAAAAAAAGCAAAATTTCATGTAAATTTAGGGCAAAAACCTCTTCTTTAATTATGGAAAATTACCGTATTTTTATGAGATGGTTACTTTCCGTTATTTAACTTTTTTTTTGGCACCCCTGCTGCCGTAATAATACTGTTTTTTTTTACAGGTTTGTTTTTTTTTTGTTTTTTTTTTCACAGTGTATGTTCCAGTCCTGTGGTCTGGATGCAGATCAATCTAACAATAGAAGTGGGCGGGACTTTCACTGGAGGAGAACTCAACTAATTCAATCAAAGTCCATATATCACTTCTATTAGTGATCAATAGGAACTATGTTGATATCTGGAACCATTTACATGTAGGGATGTAACAATATGAAAATTTCATATCACGGTTATTGTGACCAAAATTGTCACGGTTATCATTATTATCACAGTGTTATTGAAATTGTGCTCAAAATGTTCAAAAAGTACTAATGCACACATTGAAATAATTTAACCAAGTTGTATGTATAAATACATAAATAAATAAATAAATAAATAATTGGCACAATGTACCTGTACCTGTTGGCAGAAATATTTAAATATTAACCCTTAGTGGTCTGAGCCTATTTTGTCTGTTTTTTGTTTACTATACCCATGTTCGGTATCTTTTTTTTCAGCACAACTTCATTTATATCATCTGCCTATTATTTTTTTTTCACTTTAACCTACTATATCAACACAAAAGGATAAAGAAAACAAAAAAAATAAAATAAAATCCGATTTGAAAAATGTATATACTTTATTGCATAAATAACACAAAGACACTAAATGAACCTTTTCATAGACTTTAAAAGTGAATATTGGTTCCAAATATTAGGTATAGAAAATCAAAATTGTAATAAATTAAAACTATACTCAAACATTTGACATAAAAGCAGATCTTTACATAGGTGTTTTTTCCCCTAAAAGTGCGGTAATCAAACACGGTTATCATGATAATTAGAATTTAAACGGTAATACTAACCGTCTGCAATTTTACTGCGGTTTATCGTTATACCTGTAATCATCACATCCCTGTTTACATGTTATTCATTCATACGTCTTGTTGTTTAAAAGATCAGTGAGAGATCCACTTGTGGACCACTGCACCTGTTTTCTATTTGTTATATGTCACCGTGATTCGTTCTGCTGTCCATCCTGTTTGTTTGTTTGTTTGTTTGTTTGTTGTCTATATAATCTGTTCTGTTTACTGCATATGTAACCTGTGCTGCTACTTATTTTGTTTGTGTGCTGCCTCTTGGCCAGGTCATTATTACCTCCGCCAAGGAGGTTATGTTTTCATCTGGGTTTGTCTGTGTGCAAGATAACTCCGTCCATAAAAGGTTATGGACGGATTTGGATGAAATTTTCAGGAAATGTTGATACTGGCACAAGGAGGAAATTATTACATTTTGGTGGCGATCAAGGGGAGGGGCACTGATCTGCCTTGGCGGAGGTCTGCGCTCTCTGAGTGCTTTTCTAGTTGTAAATGACAATCAGTTCTCCACTAACTTATTTGGTTAAATAAAGGTTGAATAAATAAAATAAGTTATAAGCCATCAAAATATGGATCATTATAAGTAAAGGCAAATTTGCCATATTTCAAAAATTTCAAAATTTAAGTTTTTCTAAACTGTGAACAAACTTTGTAGACATTGTCCCAAGGAAAATACAAATACAGTTTTTAAAGAATCCAACCAGTAGTTCCGGAGTAGAAGATTGTGGAATTCTAGACACTGGCGACCTTTTTTTTGACCCTTTAAGGTCACTCAAGGTCAAAGGTCATGGACCCAAATGAGAGTCCATATATGACTTCCTATCAGTGACCATTAGTAACTATATTAATATCTCTAACCACTTCCATGTTATAAACCATCCAAATATGGACCATTAGAAGTAAAGGCAAATTTTTAAAATGTAAAAAATTTGTCAAAAATTCAAAAATCTAAATTTCTCAAAACAGTGAACAAACTTTGTAGACATTGTCCTAAGAAAGCTACATATAAAATGTTAAATTAATCCAACCAGAAATTTATTTTTTCTTTTTTTAGGGGGGGGGGGCTTCAGCAACATTTATTCCTCTTTCTTTCTTTTTTTTTTTTTAATTCTCTTTTTATTGAAAGAACCAACCAGAAATTTCAGAGTAATATCTAACCATTTCCATGTTATAAACCATCAAGACATCAGCCATTATAAGCAAAGGCCCATTTGTAATACTTCAAAAATTCATCAAAAATTCAGATGTTTGAAGAAGTTGCTAACGAACACAGACTTAGCGCCTTGACAGTAGCTCGTGGCCTATCAGCTGTCGAGTTAAAACGGAGGCCCGAGGACACAGACGCAGTTCGGCCACCGGCTTTTATCGTAAAGGTCGACTCGTGGACGGACAAAGCGTGGAGGTCGGAGGTGACGCGCTGCTGGTGGAGGATACAAAGACGTCAAACTCACCCACAGAGGAGATGTCTGTGAAGGGATCCTCGCCCTCCTCGGCGCCGATCAGGTCGTTTTTACCCTTTTTAGCTTTGCCTCGTTTCAGAACTGCAGAAGACAAAAACAGACACAGTTGGAATAAAAGCTCACACTGCTCTGGCATGTTTTTTATTTCCCTTCGTTACATAAATCTACAGTACAGTCTTTAATAACCTGTCAGTGTGCTGAAGTCTATTATAGGCGCATGCAGGAAAAAACAAGCTTTTCTATACTGCATTTTAATGGATATGTGTGTTCCAGGGGGTGAATGTCTATATGGCTGAGCTAATTGGACTCTATGAATAGCAGGCATCAATCATGCTTTTCATTTGGAGATTTTCTGCCTTCCTGCTCCATGCCAGCCTTGGAATGAAAAACTGCCAGCACGTCATCTATGTGATTTTGGCGTGACCTCCTCAGAGTCCTCACGGTTTCTACATGAGAAGAAGTACGAACTAGGCTCATACTGCTGGTACTTTAGTCCAAAAACACTGATCTAGTTACTCATTTCAAGAGAGAATATTTGACTTTACATCTCTCCCAGTTTGCGTGTACTAATTTGCTTGCTCAATCTAGAATTTTGCGTGTGGGGTGTGACCGCGGTTTGCGGGTGATTTACTAAGACTGCTTGCGCAAATTACAACAGTAGCAAAGTCTGGGAAACCGCCCTATTTAAATGAGGGTTTTGCGTGCGCTACTGGAGACAATAACACCGGAAAAACTGCTGTGGGATACGGCAGCACTAATGGGAACAGAGACTGGAATGATCCAGACGCACGGAAATGTAACGCTGGAGGAGTTTTGTCATAGAAGGTATTACATGACTCATTAATTCATTGATTTATTTTCTTTTTTTTTTCATTTATTGTTCTTTTCTTCTGACTAAGATTGTTATGATTCTTGATATTTGTATTATTATGTATGTTTTGCAAGTGCATGTATGCTAAATTTCATTGCATGTTTGGAATAAATCACTAAATCACTATTTTTCATTTTAAAGGTGTGTGTGTGTGTGCGCGGGGGGGGGGTAGTTGGATTGAATGACTGTCATGCGCACACAATTTTGTCACACTGTAGCCGAATGTCAGTGCGTATTTTTAATCACGATCATCAGGAGCCATAAAGTGTGTGTGTGTGTGTGTGTGTGGGGGGGGGGGGCATGTCTCAATTATTTTTTCTTCCGTCACTCCAAAAATGTTCACACCAGGGTGAAAAATGTGTTCTCTACATCTCGTTTCATCATTTCTTTGTCTCCTAACCACCTCCATGTCTGCACAATTCCACATCCAAACTGTTTGCTCCTCCTTTTCAGATGTGGTAAATATAGACACAGTTTCCATCAGTAAAATTGCTTTGGGGTTTGATAAATCACTTTGCGTGTGCTAAATTCATATATTTACATTTTCTCCTCCCAGCACACGCACAACTGCGTCTAAATACCACATATTTCATATTCATTGTGCCAAATGTACTAATTGGATGCAGACGCGTTGTTTTGCACCTTTGAAAGATGCAACCCTTAGTGTGTACTGTTAGTAAATCAGTTTGTACATTTTTTTGCGTGTGCAATGAGTTTGCACGCACTTTAATACACGCAAACCTTTGCTAGATCCGGCCCTAAGTGCAAAGTGTGAGTAACATGCTCACCTACTCTGTCCACTCTGGCTGGCGCTTTACTGCACCACTCATACCTGTCAGTCAAACCGACGATTCCGACTCCATATTTTCTGCTCTAACAACATCAGAGTGGCTTCTCTCCGGCTGCGGACTGCGGACGTTTTAATCCTCCACATGTAACTAATTGAGAAAATAAGGCCACGGGGAGCTGTCACTTTAGCGGATTCATCAGCGCCGACGATGTGTTTGGAGTTTGTGTCCGTCTACTGCAAACTACCTTTAAAAGTGTGGAGCAGAAGTGGATTTACTTTAACTAATCCAATCACAGCGACGGCTGATGGAAAGCCTGTTAATTAACCCTTGATTCACACTGGAGTTAATGGGGCTGGGACACAGAGAGAGAGAGAGAGAGAGAGAGAGAGAGAAGAGAGAAAGAGGAGAGAGAGGGAGGGAGAGAGGGAGAGAGAAAAGACAGCGAGAGGGAGAGAGAGGGAGAGAGAGAGAGAAAAGAGAGAGAGGGAGAGAGAGAGAGAAAAGAGAGAGAGAGCGAGAGAGAGAGAGGAGAAAATAGAGAGAGGGAGAGAGAAAAAGAGGCAGAGACATACAGAGAGAGAGAGAAAATAGAGAGAGAGGGAGACAGAGAGAGAATATATATATATATATAGAGAGAGAGAGAGAGGGAAAGAGAGCAATATATATATACAGAGAGAGAGAGAGAGAGAAAAGAGAGAGAGTAAAAATAGAGAGAATAGAGAGAAAAGAGAGAGGGAGAGAAAATAGAGAGAGAAGGGGGGAGAAAATAGAGGGGGGAGAGAGAGAGAGAAAATAGAGAGAAAGAGAGAAAATATATATATAGAGGGAGAGAAAATAGAGAGAGAGAATAGAGAGAGGAGAGGGGGGAGAGAAAATAGAGACAGACAGATAGACAGAAAGAGAGAGAGAGAGAGAGAATAGAGAGAGAGGGACAGACATACAGAGAGAGACAGACAGACAGACAGAGAGAGAGAGAAACTAAAGAGAGAGAGAGAAAGAATTGATAACCCAGAACAGGGATGAGCAAAGAAAGACCATAAGAAATTAAAAAAAAAAAAAAAAACACCCCATGATCCAGATTCTGTCGTCAAAGTGATTGACAGGACTGTGAAAAAACCTGAAAACTCAACACCTTCATTCCTCTTCTACATCCAGACTGCAGCCAAAACACACATGAAGCTGTTTTTTTTTTTTTTTTTTACTCAAATGTGACTCAAATCTGTGTGTAAAAAACCCACAATCAGGTCCAACAGGCTCCGGTCTGGGGGGTCGTATCTATAAAAGTCTGCGGTCCACAGACTTCCTCTGAGAAAAGACGGTCTGAAATTCCCCGTTGAAGTTGAGACTCATGCATGGGTTTGGCTTCTGCTGGAGGATGGGATGGCAGACACACAGAACAGTCTCCCACTCGCTGGGATTATTTCCACAGATTCCAGAGCTTCAGTAACAGAACAACTGTCAACATATCAAAGGGGATAAACTGAGAAAAGGAAAAGGTGTTTTGCTTGGAGTGTGAAGACGATGCAAACTACGGACTTCTACCAACTGATGCTAGTGTTGTGTCTGATATAAACGCTGCATTCAGGGGCTTTTCACAGGCAGGGTTTTCTCTTCCTTTTATTGAACAGTTATCAGGTTAACATGTCATAAAATATTTCTGTTATTTTGTACCTTATATATCAAATATACTTTTCACTTGTCAATATAAAGTCATTACATGTTTGTCATCATTTTTTTCAGCGTCCATGAGCGTGACTGCTTTCTGTGCAATTAAGTTGACTGTGACCGAATAAATTTTATTGGAAAATCGAACATAAAAATAAAGAGTAAATATGTCAGTAAAGACCTAGAAAATGTTACCGTCATATACACTACTGGTCAAAAGTTTTAGAACACCCCAATTTTTCCAGAATTTCATTGAAAATGATGCAGTTTAACGTCTCAGTGTACTCTGAAATTAAAGCATAGAGCAAATAAACAATTGAAGTTAAAAAAGAAATCATGGAATCAATTTAGAAGCCAAAATGTATTCTAAACTTTGGACTCATCACAGTGTCCACCTTTGGCAGATAGAATAGTGGAACACACTCATGGCATTCTTGCTACAATGGAAATCAAATATTCTTCAGAAACTTCTTCCCAACTCTGTTGCAGAAGTTCCCATAAATGTGTGTAGGTGTCTTTGCTTTCACTCTTCTGTCCAGTTCATCCCAAACAGCTCCATGGGGTTTAAGTCTGGACACTGTGCTAGACACTCCATGTTTTCAAGCGTACCATCTGGTTCTTTTTTCTTCAGGAAGTTCTGGCAAAGCTTGGACTTCTGTTTTGGGTCAGTCTCTTGCTGTAGGATGAACCCCTGACCAACTAGGCCCATCCCAGAGGGTAGTGCATGGCATGGCTGCAGAATGGAACTGTGGGAGCTGTTTGGGTTCAGGGTGCCTTTCACTGTGGACAAGTCACCGACCCTTAGGGATGGGAATCGAGAACCGGTTCTTTTTGAGAACTGGATCCCAGTAGCTTGATTCCTTGGAATCGTTTGCCTGCCTGCTTAACGATTCTGCTTATCGATTCCGTCTTCGTTGCGCTTGCGCGATGACGTCACATGTACGCTGCATTGTTTTGGTCAGAACGTAGCCAACATGGTGTTGAGGCAGAAACGGTCTAAACAGACGACACCAGGTCCACTGGAACACTGTCAAAGCTTCCATTTCTTCAAAAGGGTGGAATCCCTCCAATATGCTAAAACATTTGTCCACAGCATGTGAATCATTTACAGGAATGTCACGTATTTAATATGCTACTTAGCGACGCTTGTAAATGTAGCAGCAGAGTGAACACCGGTGTGGGCAACAAACGTCGTAACTCCTCAAATACAAGTTTCCGAAGGTAAGAAGGGAAAGGAAATGAGGTGCACAACAACGGGAGACAAGCTGAGTCGAACTGGTACCACGTAGTAGAAATGCAGCAATAGAGGAATTAGTAAAGTGTCTTTAGTTTCACTTTCACTGTACGTGCCCCCCAGGACCGGGCCTGGCGTCATCTGTTCTTATTATTTGTCCATACTGTATATGTTATATTTTCTGTGCAGAGATGGAAATACAAAAGACAGTTAATGCAAGCACACCCGTTTGTACTCTTGTATTCCCTCACCCAGTGAGAATCGATAAGAGAATCGATAAGGAATCGGATCGATAAGCAATATCAATAATGCAATCGGAATTTAACGATTCCCATCCCTACCGACCTTAGATCCAACAAAACAGCCCCAGACCGTCACACTTCCTCCTCCATGTTTGACAGTTGATGTCACACACTGAGGAACCATCCTTTCACCTACTAGACGGTGTACAGAAGTCCTGTGGGATGAACCCCAGATTTCAAATTTGGATTCCTCAGTCCAGAACCCCTTCTTCCAGTCTTCAGTAGTCCACTGGTGCTGTTTCATAGCCCAGCCAAGCCTCTTTTTCTTATTCTGAAGTCTCAGCAATGGCTTTCTTGCTGCAACTCGACCCATCAAACCTGCAACTGTTCAGTCTTCTGTTCCCAGTGTGAACTCAGACTTACTTACTCCTCCTCTATCTTCTCTGTGCTTTCAGCTGTTGTCCTGTCAGTCTCCTCTCACTCCAGCTGTTGACTGTCATAAACTTGTCTTCTGATTCTGTTGTGTCTTTGGTTCTTCCAGACCTCTTCTGTCTGCATGTCCCAGTCCAGTTTCTGAGTGCCTTTGGATGCTGAAGGAAACTGGACTGAGTGACACCTGGACTTTCTTGGACATTTCTCTGTAGCACAGACCTACATTTTTCAGTCTTCTGATGCTCTGTCTCTCTTCTATCATTAATTGCCTTTTCCTCTTTTCCATTTTTATAGTAACACACTACATTCTACAGTCCAATACTGTTCAGATAATGCTCCCAACGGTATGGTACCAAAGTGTGTTCAACACTACTTTTCTGCAGACACAGGGGGTTGGAAGGAATTCACAAACGTTGGGACACCTGAAGGAATTGGTAGCACCAACTTTCCAGGCTTGATCAACCTTCATTGCTGCAGAACTGCTTTAAGTTTTTAACCCATTTCTTGTTCATCTTTTTGTATAATTCTGAAATGTACATTATTTTTCAGTTTTGTTTAACCTTACCTTTTTTTTTTTTTTTACCTCTGGCAGTTCACCGCTTACCTTTGTACCATTTCAAGCCGTTCACTGGACTTGAACTGCTGGAATTTCAATACAAAACTGGAAAAATTGGGGTGCTCTAAACTCAGCTAACAGCAGAGATAAACCCACCAACTGGGCTAGTTCCATGATGGCTGCCCCCTGCTGTTGACAGAGTGTAAAACACACTAGTTTTCTCATAAATCAAAGTCAATAACAGGTTATGCTGCAGCGTTAAATATGACCTAATGTACAAATAAGGTAAACAGTGCTGGTTTTATTCAGCATTTATTAACTAAAACAATACGAGATCAAATAAGCGCCACCTCAAAGCTGAAAAGACAAACTGGAGTTTGTGCTGAAATTTGTGAAGTCGCTGCAATAAATGAAATCAACCTAGAAAAAACAACGGTATTACAGAGCTGTAGACCCACAGCCATCCAGAGAAACATCCCAGTTGGACACCAGAGACCAGAATGTGTCCTCAGCATTGATGAAGAAGGATGAGCACCTGACAGAAACAACAGACAGAACTAGAAGAAGAGGGTTTCAGGATCAAGGTGAGAAGCCTTCCACGCTGAGGGGGTTTTTGGACGGCACATTCAGGTTTTACAGAGGAAAGGCTTTAATATCACACAGGCTCGAGTCCAAAAACCACATAAGACCACATGGGACAGAGTAGGAAGAAAGAATCGTCTAAAGTTGCGACTAGAACGCGGTAATAAAAAATGCAACTTTCTAAACCCTTTAGGTGAAAAACTGTACGAGTAGGAAGGAGGAATGAACTGCCTCCTCAAATCAGGAGCAGTCTTTCCATACTGCTGCATTTACTCTGGTTTCCAGAAGAAACATGTCCTCCTGTTAGTTTCAGAGGTGGGAGTAAGTCATACACTATATGGACAAAAGTATGTGGACACGTTGAATTCAGGAGATAAGGCTGCGGAATCAGTCACATCTTTTAAAGAGCTTTTTCCATTGCTGCTCCAACCCTCTGGAACCCCCCCCCACACACACACACCTTCTATCCGACACCGCTCCGACCTCAACATCTTTAAATGTCTTTTCAAAGCTCATTTATTGAAGATTGCTTTTAATGTTTAGTTGTTATATATTCATAAACCTGCCTTTTGCACCTGCTTTTTATCCATTTTTAATGTGTTTGGTTTCTGTTTTTATCTGCTGTATGTAAAGTGTCTTCGAGTTTTATGAAAAGCACTATACAAATGTATTTTTTATATGTACACTACCAGGCAAAAGTTTGGACTCACCTGGTTTTTCTTTATTTTTATGACTATTTTCATTGTAGATTCTCACTGAAGGCATCAAAACTATGAATGAACACATATGGAATTATGTAGTTTAAAAAGGTGTGACAAAACTCAAAGCATGTTTTATATTTTAGATTCTTCAAAATAGCCACATTTTGCTTTTATTACTGCTTTGTGCATTCTTGGCATTCTCTTGATGAGCTTCATGAGGTAATCACCTGACATGTTTTCCAAAAGTCTGGAAGGAGTTCCAAATGATGCTGAGCTCTTGTTGGCCATCTGTGGTCCATCTCATGTCATTTAAATAAGAAGGTGAGTCCAAACTTTTGCCTGGTAGTGTATATGTATATAAAAAATTAAAAACGTATTATTATTAAATCACTTCTTAAAACAAACATTTTTATAGACTTGCCTTTGTGGGTGATTCTGTTTTTGCAGCAACACATTGGCCTCATAACTTTTGAAAAAAAAAAAATTATTAGTGAGTAGGGATGGGAATCGAGAACTGGTTCTTTTTGAGAACTGGATCCCAGTAGCTTGATTCCTTGGAATTGTTTGCCTGCTTAACGATTCTGCTTATCGATTCCACCTTCTTTGCAGTTGCGCAATGAAGTCACAGGTACGCTGCATTGTTTTGGTCAGAACGTAGCTAACATGGTGTTGAGGCAGAAACAGTCTAAACAGACGACACCAGGTCCACTGGAACACTGTCAAAGCTTCTATTCCTTCAAAAGGGTGGAATCCCTCCAATATGTTCAAACATTTGTCCACAGCATAGGATTCATTTACAGGAATGTCATGTATTTAATACGCTACTTAGCGATGCTTGTGAATCTAGCGGCAGAGTGAACACCAGGCCGTCATCCAGGCCTAGTTCCGGTTCCGGTGTGGGCAACAAATGTCATACCCCCTCAAATACAAGCTTCTGAAGGTAGGGGGAAAAAAATAGGTACACAACAACGGGAGACGGGCCGAGTCAAACCGGTTCCACGTAGTGGAAATACGGCAATAAAGGAATTAGTAAAGCGTCTTTAGTTTCACGTTCACTATACACGCCCCCCCCCCCCCCCCCCGAACCGGGCCTGGCGTCATCTGTTATTATTATTTGTACACACTGTATATGTCATATTTTCTGTGCAGAGATAGAAATACAAAAGACAGTTAATGCAAACGCACCTGTTTGTACTCTTGTATTCCCTCACCCAAAGAGAATCGATAAGAGAATCAGATTGATAAGCAAAATTGATAAAAGGAATCAGAAGTGTTAAATTCTTATGGATTCCCATCCCTATTAGTGAGACATACAGGTGTAACATGTTTAAGATCCAAAAAAAGTAAGGTGAGAGTGGCAGTTGAAGCTTACTTCAGTTTCCATAGTTGAACTCCCACCAAAAACAAATGATGTCACTTCCTGTAAATGGTTTTGATGTAATTGTATTGGGTTTTTTTAAGGCAATTAAGCACATTATAACAGGGTGGAAAATTACTACTGGGACATGTACAACATGAAGAAAATAGTACATAAGAAAAACAGTTTCACCAGATTCAATTACATAATAAAATAAAGTTTAGTCTATCAAATTATTAAAGAATTTTTTTTAAATATAATTTATGACTTATACTTCTGGAGGTAGTTGGTTCCATGGCACTGTGGGACACAAAGGAAATAGAGCATGTGTGCCACCAAAAAGGTGTGTAAAATACAAGATTATAGTTTAAATACATTTAATTTATGTTTAAATGATGGCAAACACTTAAACACATAATTCAATTCCTTTGTTGTAAATATTTGGCAAATTTTAGAAAAAAAATCAGGGTAAGTGAAACATGTGGACATGAAATGTTGCCACAAAAAGAGAATCACCCTTATGTGATGTTGTCCCTTCTTAATGTGGAATATTTAATTTGACCCTGTTTTGGTTATTAATTTATATTCTCATACATGATATTGTTTTATTTCACTCCTTCATTTTTGCATTGATTTGACAGCCTCATGTTACGTTATTTCTGCCTTCTTTACTTCGATTCACTCAAATTTAGTCAGTGTCATGTTTTCGCGTTTGCTGTACATATCTGTTTCATTATGTTGTTTTCTGTTTTAGTGTCTTTGCTTGCATCTTGTACCCTGCTGTTGTTGTTATTATTATTATTATTATTATTATTATTATTATTATTATTGGTGCTAGGCTATCTACAGGGTGGGTAAAAAGTAACTAGGCATTCAAAATTGCTCATAGAATCTTTAGTATCACTGAAGTCATGACAAAAATAATTTTTAAACAGACAACACTAATGGGGATTTCTTATTTTCTTAGTGTCTTATTCACAGATTCAGGAGGTTCTTGATAATCTCCCAGACCACATCCTTCAGAAGGGTGTTCATTCCATCCCTGACTGTTTGAGGAAACTGGTTGAATATAAAGATTTACTTTCATTTTCCCATGTAATAAACAACATGTGTCATTTGTTTCAATAAATTTGTAATGAGAATATGGATTTTATTTCCCATTTTTTAATGCCTGGTTACCCCCTCCCCCCCCACATGTACAGTATAAACTGCTTATAGTACTCTGCAGAGAATCCATCAGGACTAGGTGATTTCCCTGTTTTCATACATGAAACTGCTTTTCTGCATATGTTGAGTATTAACTGTCACACTGATGTCAGCAGGAGGAGTTTCACTTCTGTCGTTCCCTCATGCGCTCACAGCACTTGCCCCCCCACCCATCCAGAAAACTGTCTGCCACACATGTGCGTTTGGATATCAGGAAAAAAGAGAGAGAGAGAGAGAGAGAGAGAGAGAGAGAGAGAGAGAAGCATGGAAAGCACAAAGAACTGAATACTGTTATATCATGTGAACAACAGGACAGTATGTGTGAATCTGCTACTACTACCTCCTCTTCAGCCTACTGGCGAGAATTTTTTTGGAAAAATTTAGTATGGTTCTTTATAACACCAAAACAACAGGTTAGTAGAAACTTGAGTACTTCTGCTTGCTGGAGGGGTGACAAAAACAGTGCTTTTAGACATTCCATGTTTTCTTTTCTGTCTGTTTCAGTCACATGACACACACAGGAGTTAGTACTTGATTGCATAATCATTGTTTTTGGTGACTTTCAATGGTCTAATAATTTTTTTCCGCGAATGTATGTCTGAAATTCCACATGTACACGTCGCCACCCATATCAGTTCAAACTTCATCAGAATCAGCCCCTAAGTTAATGACTCTGGATTCATCATTTACCAAATCAATCCCACACGACAGAAAAAGTTTGAAACGTTTGACATTGTTTTTTTCCCTTATTGAGTTGGAAGTGATTGTAAATCTGTGTGAACTGTAATGCTTATGGAAGAACAGAAAACAAAAGATCCATCGAACTGAAACTCTTTCAGGGGCACCAATTAAGAATTTATGAACGTTTGTTTTTCTAAACAAAAGAACACGATAGTATAATCAGTTGATCAAATTCCAATTTTCCCTGTATATATTGTAAATACTATTTTCCTTGTAAATACATGGTACCACTGTTTTACTTGCATTTCAGATGAGGCCGAAGAGGACTTCAGCTGTACCAAAACGGCGCAGTATATTGAGAAAAAGAAAAAATAACTAAAGACGTTCGATGCAGAACTTTAAATCCGCGCAAGTTCCACACGGACATATTGAAGGAGCGCACAATGACCCGAAATACGAAATAGCAGCTGATATTAGATAAAAACAAAAAAAAACCAACAACCAATATGATGTGAACCTGGAAGGAACAGACTGAAGACCCTCTGTCATTATTACAGTCCTGTTTGGGATCACTGTGGGTTCAGGTGAAAGACAACCGCCTATGTCCAGTAGTTCTAAAACACTGACACTTACACTCTCTCTCTCTCGCTCTCTCTCTCTCCCTCTCTCTCTGTCTCCCACACACACTGTATAACAGAGGAATAGAACCCGGGAGTTGGACGTTGACAGTATGTAAAGTTTCACGCCAACGTTAGTTATGAACCGCACCCTGACGTATATTAATGCACCCCCCCCCCCCCCCCCCCCCCCGACTCTGACCAAAAAAAAAAAAAAAAAAAATCCCCCCTTTGTTTTTAGACAAGTCGCACCCTGCACACACACACACACTAAGTGTCCTAAACAGTTTGTTCTCTGTCCTAAAATAAAAAATTAGGTTAATTTTGTTGTAACTGTTTCTCTTCAGTTTGTTTCAACAGAATACCAGTTTACCCTCTTGTTAATGTTACACTTCATGTAGAATTTTTTTGTTGTTATTTTAATGTGAACAGAATGTGAACTGGCACAACTGGGATTAGATTTGTGTTGTTTGTTCAAAACTACCTTTCAGGGAAAAGTGAAATACTAATGTTTAAGATACATTTAGTAATATTTTATTTATTTTATTTTCTATTTGATTTATAGCAACAGAATTATATTATTCCTGTTTTTCTATTATTCTATTGTCCCCAAAAACTGGGGGAAAATGTTCAAAAATTCATAATAAATGCATTAAAAACATTTTTGGGGGGTTTTCTTCTTCTGTACCGAACCAAAAAAAAAAAAAAAACGAACCGTGGCTTTCAAAACCGAAAACATACCGAACCGAAAATTTTGTGTACCGTTACAGGCCTAAAATAAATATACATATATACCTCCTTTTTTTTTTTTCTCTCTCTTCTCTCTATGATATTTTGTACCTATGTTTCAGTGTAAGGTTGCATCTCACAAACTCTGTTACATTTGTCTGGGACGATAGCTGGCTTGCTTTGTGATATTTTTTGTTTTGTTTTGTTGTTTGTGTGTTTTGTATGTGTTCTGTATAAAAACAACTATTCCTATTGTTTAGATTTTTTTTGCACTATTGCTGTAAAAAATTCAATTAAAAATAACGTGTAATAATGTGAAAAAACAAAAAAGCAAAGCCACCTGCTAATGCTACCTACCTAATTATATAGCACTTGCTACATAATATCTTCAGTATATTATTTGCACTTTGCAAATTCATTCCACAGGCTGGATTGGAACCTTTGGCGGGCTGGTTTTGGCCCGCAGGCCACATGTTTGACACCCCTGATGTAGATGTTCATAAAAACTCAGAGCAAATTCAAAGTTTAAAAAAAAAAAAAAAAGTAGTGCTGGGCAGCGATTAAAATTTTTAATTGTGATTAATCACATGGATTTCTGCGATTAATCGCATAGTTATAGGGGGGGGTGGTTACATCAACAGCGTGTATTGCCTTTCAGTGATATTTCAGACTCGAAGTACTCCGGTGATAAAAAAATAATTCCACGTCAGTGCTTCCAAACAGCTGAGTCCTTCTCAACCCCACCATCTGAAGACATTTAAAATGAAAATGTCCATGGAAAAGACTGGTACTTTTCTCCATTTTTATTTCCCCACCAGTTTATTTCCGGTTGTGAGTGATTGACAGGAGTCTTAAGCCCACTAATAAGTACTAATACTAATAAGACCAATACTATGTGATGTTCAGTTGTTAAAAGCAAGCAAAGGGGGCCCTCTAGTGGCAGGAATAAGCTGCACTAATGTATGTTTTGTCCTTGCAGTGTTCCTGTAGTCAGTTCAGACATAAGAAGGAACTAACAGACATGTTTCTTTCACTCTGTTTGTATGGCCCGAAAAACATTTGCCGGTGAGTATTTTATGTTCAGTTATAAGAATGAATAGTATAAAATATCTCTGATGTGAACCGTTGCTGCTGGATAAAAAGATGTTGTAAATCTTAAATTAATCTGTAAATGCTAATCGTTAGCATGTCTATGGATTTTCCCATTCAAGTTAGCATTGAGCTAGCAATCTTTTTCCCATTCATTTAAATGTATAATGCCATGTAAATGTACTAAGGCAATGAACAGAACTGAGGCATATTTTGTATGTTGCAGTTTTACAGTGAGTCTACTGGAAAAAATTTGGAGAGAAGTTTTCGGCATCCGGCTTTTCTTGGGAAACCTGTTGTCTATCTGCCGAGCTAATTGCTACACGCACACAAGCAGGGGCAGAAGAATATGAGTTAGAATAAAACAGCATTAACGTGAGATAAAAAAAAATTATCAGCGTTATTTAATGAATGCGTTAACGTGGTAATAATGCGTTAACTTGCCCAGCCCTAAAAAAAGTAAAATGAGGCTCCATCTACGTCAGCTCAGCGTTTCCTTCAGATCACATTCATGGTTAAACTGATGTGATAGATTCAGACCTATGTGTGTACAGAGGCTGTACAAAATGGATTTTTTTGGGTTGAGATGCTGAGCGGTAGATGTCGGTGCCTGCTCCACTGCGTCCTCCTGGGGTTCGGAGGACGGAGCGGAGCAGGCGGCCGACGCTCAGGCCTGTTTTCACCTGGAAGGTTCTGTTTCCTCTTGTACCACGCTCCGTCCAGCGGGGACTTCTCCTCTGCAATCTCATCCTCCTCCTCCAGTAACACCTCCTCTGCAGAAGAAGAAGAAGAAGACGAGTGGGACTCAGTGTGAAGGAACGTCCCTGTGCCAGATCTCCTACTGGTTCTGAGGCGGCTCTAACCTGCTTTACAGATCCACTCCAAGTACCCGGTCAGCTCCCGCTCGATCTGCTGCTGCCGCCGCAGCTTCAGGAACTCCTGCCTCTTCTCCACACGTTCCCTCTCTTTGGCAAATTCTCTGAACACAGAAAAAAAACAAAACAAATAGTAGAAATATTTTTACATTATCTGGCATTTCTTCTATTATCTGCACTTTGCTCTGTTTTTCTATTTCTATTTAAATGTGTATTTGATCTGTTCTCTATTTTCTTTTTTTCTATCTCAGTGTGTACGTTTTTCTTTTTTTTTAATGTTCATTCCATTTCCACTATCGATCATGTGAATTGTAATTTCATTCATCCATTATGCATCTTGAATCTTGCAGAGTAAGTTCACTTGGGACTGAAATAGGACTTAACCCTTTAATGCATGAATTATGAAAAAAAGCATCTAGATTTTTTTTAGATTGACTTTATTGCTTAAAATTAGGCTAAAGTTGAAATGCATTCTGAATTTTTATTTATTTAATTATTTTAAATATGGATTTATTAAGATGATATTTAAACTCCTGAGACCCAGACTCCCAACAAACAAGACAAAACAAAACAAGACAGAAAAAAAGAGAAGGAAAAAAATAAATAAATTATACATATATATATGTGTGTGTGTGTGTGTGTGTGTGTGTATATATATATATATATATATATATATATATATATATATATATATATATATATGTATGTATATAAACAGAAAGAAAGACTAGGACAATTAATCCACTGCCTTCAGAGCCCCACATGATACAATAAATGACATAATGAGGTGGGTGTTTCCTATATTGAAAAACGTTGCCTTCAGTTGTACAAAAATTTTGTATATTTTCCTTCACACCAGAAAAATAAATAAATATTTTTGATTTAAAAAATGCTTGAGAGCCAGGAAACTACAAGTTTTGGCTTTTTTTTTAACTAAATAATTGCCTATATGGGAAATATCATGATGCAACAGTTTGTTCAGATGCTTTTTTTTTTAATAAAGCTGTGACACTCATAACCGGGTCTTAGGAGGTTAACTTTACGAGATCACACAGATCAGTCCAAATTCCAAAATTAAAATGATCCTTTTGTTCATTGTATTGCTTCAGGTCTATAGAGACTGTCCCTATGGGGTTTGGAGAATATTACTTTTATACTAATTTGGAAAGTGAGTTTAAACTATGTGTCCACAAATGTGGACGTCATACATGAGGGTCAAAACACAGTAATGGTGCCCTAAAAGTCCATTTTCATTCATCGTTTTCAATGGGACACTTGTTTTCATGTTTATTTTAAGTCACTTTTCTTCAGTTTTGATATAATAAACTCTGAGCTTTGATAGACATCTACACGATCAGTAAAAAAAAAAAAAAAGTTAAATGCCTGATTTTTACAAAAAAAGAAAAAAAATGCTGAGCATAATATTGTAACAAATAATGATAAATTGCTTAAAAAAGTTACAAAAAATTCATTTGGAAGTCACCAAATAAATAGTTCTAGGTCTTTAAGGCTTATTGTTTTGTATTCCAGACCCCTGTTAGAAAAAAAAACAAAAAAAACACCTGAATTCAACGTGTCCACATACTTTTGTCCATATAGTGAATGTTCTTTTACGTATTTATTTATTAATTTATTTTCAGAAAGTGCAGGTCTGTAAGTTATTTACTCAAACTAAAGGTCGGTCATGATGTAAATAAGTGTTTGAGTCATATCTGCTGTGGCTTTGTGTACGACCGACAGCTTCAGAAAAAGCCTCCGACGACAACATATGACGCTCAATAGTGTCCTGAGGTAACAATAGAAACATTATTTACAGAAAGGTTTAATAAAAGCCTTTCAGTGGTCCGGTTCAGGTGACCTAGTCTGAGTAATGCCCCTGCACATGTGGGCTTTCATGTGCGTTTTAGGAAAGCGACTGAAGGGCTGAGTCAGTGGAGGTGACACAAAGACATGGACGGACGTCAGATGAGGACGGCCATGATTAAAGCCTGGCACAAAACAGGACGAAATAATAATACAGAGGGGACGCAGAAAAAAGCATGAACGACATCAGAAACAAAGAGCTGTACTGTCACAGCCTGGTATTTAAGGCCGACTCTGGGTCATTCAGTAGTTTCTGTTTAACCCGTAAACAGGTGAACGCAGGCTGGATCCTTAGAGAGACTTCAGTGTGATCGGCAGAAATTAACGCAGCAACTCTCCTTAAAACTGATCAGTAATCCTTAAATCTGACGGAAATCTGCATAATTAGCATATGTTTTTGTGTAATTGTGTCAGTTTTAGTGTTTTTTTTGTGCATTTTAGCATAAACATCCAGAGTATTTTAGCATACATCACATGTATTTTAGTGTATGTTTTTTTGGTATATTAACATATTTTACATGTATTTTAACATTTTCTAGTGCATTTTAGCATAAACATCCAGAGTATTTTAGCATAGTTCACATGTATTTTAATGTATTTTTTGGTATATTAACATATTTTACATGTATTTTAACATATTCTAGTGCATTTTAGCATAAAGTCCAGAGTATTTTAGCATGCATCACATGTATTTTAGTGTATTTTTTTTTTGGTACATTACCATATTTTACATGTATTTTAACATATTCTAGTGTATTTTAGCATGACCATCCAGAGTATTTTAGCATAGTTCACATGTATTTTAGTGTATTTTTTGGTATATTAACATATTTTACTTGTATTTTAACATATTCTAGTGCATTTTAGCATAAATGTCCAGAGTATTTCAGCATAGTTCACATGTATTTTAGTGTATTTTTTGGTATATTAACATATTTTACATGTATTCTAGCATGAACATCCAGAGTATTTTAGTATAGTTCACATGTATTTTAGAGTATTTTTTGGTATATTAACATATTTTACATGTATTTTAGCATGAACATCCAGAGTATTTTAGCATAGTTCACATGTATTTTAGTGTATTTTTTGGTATATTAACATATTTTACATGTATCTTAACATATTCCAGGGCCTTTTAGCATGAACATCCAGAGTATTTTAGCATAGTTCACATGTACTTTAGTGTATTTTTTGGTATTTTACCATATATTACATGTATTTTAACATATTGTAGTGTATTTTAGCATGTTTGTGTGCATTTTAGTGTATTTATTGGGTATTTTAACATATGTTTGCATATTTTAGTGTATTTAGAGGATATTTTAGCATATTTCTCATGTAGTTTAGTGTATTTTTTGGTATATTGACATATTTTATGTGTATTTTAACATATTCTAGTGTATTTTAGCATGTTTGTGTGCATTTCAGTGTATTTATTGGGCATTTCAGCATATGTTTGCAATATTTTAGTGTCTTTGGGGGATTTTAGCATATTCTACATGTATTTTGGTGTATTTTTTTGGTATATTACCATATTTTATGTGTATTTTAGCATGTTGGTGTGCATTTTAGTGTATTTATTGGACATTTTAGCATATGTTTGCATATTTTGGTGTCTTAAGGGGATATTTTACCATATTTTACATGTATTCTAGTGTATTTGGCAGAGGGGTGTGCTCTGTGTGTAATGTAAGTGTAGTGTACACTTTTTGTTGTGTAATGTTAAATTTGTTTATTTATTCTTGCAAACTGAAAATGAAAATCAATAAAAACAGCTGATTATGAAAAAAAAAAAAGTTTCTTGGCGTGTTCTATTTCGATGAAAAATAAGGCAAATGTTCTAAAACTAAGACTTTTTTCACTTTCTTTGAAATCATTTTTTGCAGTGTACTCACCCCGACAGGACACCGAGCACCAGGTTGAGCATGAAGAAGGAGCCGATGATGATGAGGGGGATGAAGTAGAGCCAGTTCCAGGTGTTTCCCGCCACGTCGTTGGTCTGGACACAGAAACAACACACAAAGAATCCATTTAAGTGATTGTCAGTCTCCAACCCCTCCTTTAAATTAAAGCTGAGTTTCTGCTCTTTCAGCCCATACTGATTACACAGCTGGGTCTTACATACATTTTGGTAAACAGCTAAAATAACAAAACTTGTGTCGCTGTCCGAATATTTCTGTTTAACCCTATTTGACTTCACATAAATACACCATCATGTCTTTCTGCATCTGTACGTAGTTGCTCATATACTAAGTGTTTATCGTCAGCTGAAATAAAGCCTTAAGCTTGAATAAGCCTCACTCTTCTGCCAATCATACCGGACTGCCACAGTACCCACACTATGGAAAACTGCAACCATAATCCCAATACCGAAAAAACCCAGACCCACAGAACTCAACCACTACCGCCCCATAGCCCTCACGTCCATAATAATGAAGTGCCTGGAGAAACTACTGCTGAACATCATCCTTCCACTTGTCACCCCACACCTGGACCCCCTCCAATTTGCCTATAAGGCTAAGAGAGGCACTGAGGACGCTGTGGCCTGCCTGCTGCACCTCCTCCTCCAGCACCTGGACTCCCCAGGCAACTTCGCCAGGATCCTCTTCGTGGACTTCAGTTCCGCCTTCAACTCCCTGCAGAAGCATCTACTGATCCAGAAGCTACATCATCTCAACATCCCCCCTCAGCTGATCCATCTCACCCATAACTTCCTCACCGACAGACTGCAAGCAGTAAGGGTGGGCTCAACCACATCCCCTGTACTCACCATCAACACCGGGGTCCCACAGGGATGTGTGTTGAGCCCTTTCCTGTATGTACTCTACATCAACGACTGCTGCAGCATCTCACCCACCACAACATACCTAAAATACTCAGACGACACAGCCATCCTTGCACTTCTCTCCGACAATCAATCCACTCTGGAGTACCACAACACAGTCACCCACCTCACCAAGCTATGCACAGACAGTTATCTGGAGATCAATGTCAACAAGACTAAGGAACTATGGTTTAACGCCACCTCACCCCAGGATCCCATTATCGTAAACACACAAACAGTTGAGTCAGTTGACACCTTCAAATATCTAGGAATAACTCTGGACAGTAAACTCAGCTTTGATCAGCACACCACGGACATTCAAAAAAGGAGCCAACAAAGACTGTCAGCCATCCGCAAACTTAAAGGATTACATGTTGCACCCCACCTCCTGTTGTTACTCTACAAAAGTATCATCCAACCCATCCTCCTGTACTGCTCCACATGTTTTTATACCATGCTTTCCGTCACTAACCGAGCCAAATTCACACGCATCACAAATACAGCTGCTAAAATCATTGGCCTCCCCACACCCAATCTCACAGAACTAAACTAGAAGCACTCGGAGAGCGCAGACCTCCGCCAAGGCTGATCAGTGGCCCCCCCCTGTGGGCCCCCCCCACACCAAGGAGGTTATGTTTTTGCCAGGGTTTGTTTGTTTGTCTGTCTGTCCGTTAGTGTGCAACATAACTCAAAAAGTTATGGACAGATTTTGATGAAATTTTCAGAGTTTGTTGGAAATGGGCCCCCCCGTGGGCTCCCCCACCCCCAATCACCACCAAAATGTAATCATTTCTTCCTTATCCCATTTCCAACAAACCCTGAAAATTTCATCAAAATCTGTCCATAACTTTTTGAGTTATGTTGCACACTAACGGACAGACAAACAGAGACAGACAGACAGACAAACAAACAAACCCTGGCAAAAACATAACCTCCTTGGCGGAGGTAATAACAGATCTATCACCCGAATGGCAAACACAATAGTCCAGGACATCACACACCCATTACACCGCTACTTCATCCCACTACCCTCAGGACGCAGGTACAGGACATTAAAATTCAGGAGGGCCCGTCTTGGGAAAAGCCTGATCCCCGCAGCCCTAGCCGCCCTAAACACCAGGCCCCGCTGACAGGCTGACCAGTCTGCAACTGTCACTCCATCAATGTCTCTTTTTGTTATGTCTGCCCCTACTGTTGTTGTTGTTGTCTGTGTTGTATAATGTTGCTGTCTTTTTCTTGTAATGTTATGTTATCTTTTTCTTGTATGTTATGTAATGTCTTTTTACCTCCGCCAAGGAGGTTATGTTTTTGCCAGGGTTTGTTTGTTTGTTTGTCTGTCTGTTTGTTTGTTTGTTTGTTTGTCTGTCCGTTAGTGTGCAACATAACTCAAAAAGTTATGGACAGATTTGGATGAAATTTTCAGGGTTTGTTGGAAATGGGATGAGGAAGAAAAGATTAAATTTTGGTGGTGATCAGGGGTGGGGGGGCCCACGAGGGGGGGCCACTGATCGTTAGTGTGCAACATAACTCAAAAAATTATGGACAGATTTGGATGAAATTTTCAGGGTTTGTTGGAAATGGGATAAGGAAGAAATGATAAAATTTTGGTGGTGATCGGGGAGGGGGCACTGATCAGCCTTGGCGGAGGTCTGCGCTCTCTGAGTGCTTCTAGTTCTTGTAATGTTTCAGTCAGTGAAGACGAATTTCCCCACGGGGACCAATAAATTAAATCTAATCTAAATCTAAATACAGCAGCAATATGCAAACTGTCTGACTTCAACATTTTGGATCTTTATTTCATTTTAAAGAGTTCCCAGTCAGAAACGTCCCCCAAACCCTGACCCACCGGGAACCAAACAAACTAATGAAGCAAACTTTTCCTCATGAATTTGTTTCACTCTACAGCTGTGAATAAATATGTATTTTTAAGCGACTTGGCCCACTAAACTACAAGTTTTCCAAACTTGCCTCATTAGAAAAATGTTGACTTCTTCGTATTTATATATCTTTAAAAAAAAAAGTAATTAAAAAAGTCCCAGTCCATGGGAACGTGCTGCCACAAAAAGCTCATCATATCACGGCGAAACAACTGTTCAATTCAATGAGAATTACAGCTCAGGAAAAAAAAAAACGGACATTTTTCCACAGACGAACAGCCGTGACAAATTAAAGCGGTGCATGTGGTGTGTACGAACACACACTCATGTTGGTTTATTAACTGTTCAAGGCTCAGTCACACCTTCATTCATTTCAGACAGGTTCCAGTGACAGTTGCAGAGGTAAACTGACTCATGTTGAACCTTCTGGTACTCAGGTGAGCGTATTCTGCACACTTTGCACTTCAGAGGCACCTGCACTATCTGCACACAACCACAACTGGTACCGTTATAGTCTGACTCAACCCACTGGTTCTGTCCACACTGTGTATTTGTAACTTTTTCTTACTTGTTTATTTATTTTATTTTTTACTGCATGTTTCTCTTATTCCATGTTCTACGTATGCACCGAACCACTGAAGCAAAGTCCTGGTAATGTGAGCCTTGTTTACTTACCTGGAAATAGACGCCATACTGATTCTGATGTTATAAAAGGTCATATTATTATCATGATTGGATTTACTTTGGAGTTCGTACGTACAAAACGATCCATAACCACCAAATGTGATTCAACTTTGATCTCAAGATCAAATAAAATCCTTAAAAAATCCATTTAATCCAGATTTGATGAAAAATTGGTGACGAACATCATACGCTGCTTTAAAAAAAAAACAAAAAACAGATGAAACTCTGGGTTTTTCTAAGTCAAAGATAAAAGAAAAGAAAAGAAAACATAAGGTAAGGAAAGGTAAAATAAGGTAAGATAAGGTAAGGTAAGGTAAGGAAAGGTAAGTTAAGGTAAGGTAAGGTAAGGTAAGGAATTGTAAGATAAGATAAGATAAGATAAGACAAGATAAGGAAAGGAAAGGTAAGATAAGACAAGATAAGATAAGATAAGATAAGATAAGACAAGATAAGGAAAGGAAAGGTAAGATAAGACAAGATAAGATAAGGTAAGGTAAGGAAAGATAAAATAAGGTCAGGAATTGTAAAGTAAGATAAGATAAGATAAGACAAGGTAAGAAAAGGAAAGATGAGGTAAGATAAGACAAGATAAGGTAAGGTAAGGAAAGATAACATAAGGTAAGATAAGGTAAGGTAAGGTAAGATAAGGTAAGGTAAGGTAAGGTAAGGTAAGGTAAGGTAAGGTAAGGTAAGGTAAGGTAAGATAAGGTAAGATAAGATAAGATAAGATAAGATAAGATACGATAAGATACAGCCGCCAAAAAAATTATTAGACTGCTCTTGTTTTCTTCTATTTCTCATATATTATCTCTATAATCAGGGTGCGATTTGTTTGGGGGGGGGGGGTGTACCCACCCCTCTGGGTTTTACATCCCTACTTTTGGTCAATGAATGTCATCCTGGGGGGGCCAACCATCCATTGTAAATAACAGCAGGTTGTGTCAGTTTTCTTCCACCTGTATCCTACATCACTGACACTAACGTTCACCTAAACTGAACTGTCGGCAGTCTCAGAATTCGCAAACGTCCCAATGCACTGGGACGCCGTAGGGGGGGTAAACGTGACAAATTCCTGGGGCCCAGCATTTGTGGGGGGGGCATAGAGCAGTGGAAGGGGTCCAGTGGATACCGGTTAGAAGTTGTGAAAATTTCGTGTAAGATCTGCTGAATAATAGAGGAACAGAACCAGGAGTTGGACGTTGAAAGGATGTAACGTTTCACTTTAGTTTCACACCAGCATTGCCTGCCCCCCCCCCCGATCCGACAAAAAAACAAAAAACAAACATCCCCCCTCTGTTTTTTTGACAAATCGCACCCTGTCTATAATCTCTTATATATTTCTATCACTAAAGGTCCATTTGTTTGGACAAATATAATGATACCAACAAAAACAGCTCATAGTAGTTTCATTTCAGAGCTGATATCTATGCATTTAACAGGTTTTCTTGACAATAACCAAACTCACTTCAGTTCTTCCATCAGTATCTACGTCATTGTACTGACACAAGCAGTGCTTTTAGACATTCCATGTTTTCTTTTCGGTCTGTTTTAGTCACATGACACACACAGGAGTTAGGACTGGATTGCATAACTATTGTTTTCGATGACTTTTGATGGTCTAATAATTTTTTTTCAGTGACTGTACGTCTTTATTTATCCCATGGTGGGTAAATGTCACAGTAAACAGTGGTGTTAACTCAGCAACAAATAACAAGCAAGTGCAGAAAAGAATACAAGTAGAAAAACCACAAATGAGTGAATGATGAAACATAACAGAAAAATAAGAAATTTGGTATTTATATGAATATTTATAAGGGTTGTAAGAAAATATTGGTTCTGTAATATATCGTGACATTTCATTTCACAATACTGTATCGATATTAAAAAATACTGTATGGATATTTTTGGGTATTTATTCAAATGCAGATATTGTGGAGGTTCATTTTTGTTGTTTTTTCTTTTTTGTTCATATTTTATTCATTATTGTTTAACATTCTTTTATTAAATAATGTTAGCTCCTTTGTTGGGATTGCAGAAAAATAATGTTTTGATTATAGTTTTAATGATTTAGATTTAATGAGACAGAAATGAGACAAGTGCTGATTAATTCAGTTAGTTTCCCATTTAAATACATTACTGCATGCATTGGTGCATGGAGTAGATGTTTTAAATCCAATGCAATCCATTTTTTTTTCCTTTTTTTTTATGAAGCACACATTTAAACAAACACAAAGGTTTCTAAAGGACTGTACAGTAAAATAAATGCAATAAAAACATAATAAAAATAAAATAAAGCTAAAATACTAAGATAAAAACACAATGAAACATAATAAATAAATAAATGGACTATCCACCCCAGATAACATATCAGTGCACGTAAAATCAACGTCCTACGTGGTGTGAAAAGTAGGGCTGTAATAAAATTTCAGTTCTGTAATATATCATGATATTTCATTTCATAATACTGTATCGATATTAAAAAAAGTACTGTATCGATATTTTTAGGTATTTATTCAAATGCAGATATTGTGGAGGTTCATTTTTGTTTTTTTGTTTTTCTTTTATGTTTATATTTTGTTTAAGAATATTTAACACTCATTTATTAAAAAATATTAGTTCCTTTGTTGAGATCGCACAAAAATAATGTTCTGTGTGTTAGTTCTGAACTAATAGAATATGAACATTTGAACAGGATCTTAAACTGTAATGTCTGTAAAACTGAATTTAAGTTCTGGAACATTTTGTGATATAGCATTAGATCCTGTTGGGATCAAATAAAAATGTGTTCAGTATTTGTGCAGATTTCTGGTGTAATTCAATTTGTCCAGGAAATAATCTCTTAAAAAAGAAACAAAACCAACAAAAAAAGCCTTTTTAATAGTATTGTCATATATTGTATCATGATCCTAGTATTGCGATTTGTATCGTACCACCAGATTCTTGCCCTAATATTTATAGCAATTTAGAATTAAAATGTGCAGAGCAAGGTTCTAATAGTTTTGGATTTTTCATTATAGTTTAGTTTTATTTAGTTTTGACTTTTTTTTTCTCTAATTCAGTTAGTTTTAATTAGTTTTTAGAGCAGGTTTACTAGTTTTTATTAGTTTTTGTTATTTTCTAAATGCTTAGTTTTAGTTTAGTTTTATTTATTTTTTTTATATCTTCTATCTTCTTTGTCGTCATATTCAAATAAATCCCAGACAGGACTCTGCTGCTTTCTCCCAACTTTAGTCTCCATGTTTCCAGGTAGAGTGGGGACCAGAAGACGACTGGAAACCACAAGTGACGAGAAGTGACGGACTGTGAAGTGTTGTATGGTGCCAGCAGCTAAAATTTCTTGAGGGAAATAAATCGATTTCATATCAATCCAACATTGACAAAGACAAAAATGAAGGGAATTGTATCCATAATTTTTATCTGTTTTAGTTAGTTTTGTAAACACACAGTACAGTTTCAGTTAGTTATCGTTTTTTTTCTTTTAATTATAGTTTTTATTTATTTTGGTTAACGAAAATGTTTTTACAATTCTAGTTTTCGTCATTTCGTTAGTTTTTGTTAACAATAATAACCTTGGTGCAGAGTGATAGACAATTACAGAAACTCAGAACTCCTCCCAGACACCGTATTTCAATACTCCTGCGATAAATTCCCAGAGTAATCAGAGTCACAGAATATCAGGTTTGTCGCACTTTGTCACCGTCAGAGCTCCGTTTGCCAAAAACTGACTGTACACTTGGGTTCTGACTGAGATACCACAGGCCCGCTATTCATGCTTGTTGGACCCCAGGGGGTTCTGGGAGTCGGCCCCCCCCTCATGGCAGCCTGTTAGCGGGGGGCGGACCCTCCGACTGATGGGCCGTGTGAAGCACTGTGACATTTTGCAGACGCCAGTGTCGAAGCGCTGCCACACGCTGGCTGTAATTGTGATGGGAGGTTCGGGGCGGCTGAATCAGCAGGCTGGTAGATCTATATTATGTATGCACCCGAGTGTGTGTGTGGTAGCGACACACACACACACACACATATCTGAGCTGTCAGAGGCAGCGGCCCACACAACAGGATAAATGTCTCACTGTGTTGCTCTGCTTCGCTTCTGCCTCTACACTCGTCCTTCTACATCTTCCAAATTACTTTGCCGTTTCATCATCTCATCACACAAACTTTACGACTTCCTCCCAGACTCAGACTCGCTGCCTTTATTTGGTTGAAAACTGGCAGCGTGAACGCTACACCCTCTCCATCAGATCCATAAAAGATGAGTTCAGTTCAACGGCGCTGCTGCCATGAGTTAAGGATGTTGGATTAAATGAAATCTCACTCAGAGCCGACGACAACACAATGGAACGGTAGTGTTAATACTTAGGGGTGTTAGAAAATATAGGTTGTGCAATATATCGCAATATTTCATTTCACAATACTGTATCGATATTAAAAAGTATGTATCGATATTTTTAGGTATTTATTCAAATGCAGATATGGCGGATGTTCTTTTTCCTTTATTCTTTATATCTTATTTATTATTATTTCACACTGTTATTTCATAATGGTTATTTGAAGCATCCTAAAAGCCCTTTTTTCTGTCTGAGAGGCAGATGTTAGTTCCTTTGATGGGATCGCACAAAAATAATGTTACAATGTGAGTTCTGAACAAATCAAATATGAACATTTGAACAGGATTTTAAACTGTAATGTCTGTAAAACAGAATTTCAGTGTGAACACAGGAACATTTTGTGAAATAGCATTAGATCCTGTTCTGATCAAATAAAAATGTGTTTAGTATTTGTGCATATTTGTGGTATAATTCAATTCTTCCAGGAGATAATCATTTACAAAAAACAAACAAACGCCTTTTTAACAGTATCATGATATATCGTATTGTGATCCTAGTATTGTGATTTGTATCATATCGCCAGATTCTTGCCAATACACAGCCCTAGTTAATGCAGGGGTGTCAAACATACGCCCCATATTTTATAAGTAGTGACATAATAATTGTTTGGTAAATCATTCTTTAAAATGTAAGCAGCACCTATCTTCAATGAGTCCAACTACAAAGCAAACTATGGAATCACATAAATAATTACAACAGAAATATGACTGAGCACAAAATGATGTTTTCACTCACACATCTGGATGTGTCTGCCTCACAGCACTAGAACTTCCCATGTGGACTAAGGACTAAACTGAGCATGTGCAGAGTGACTTTGGTGAGTCCTAAGTTGTTCCTGATGGGAGCCACTGCAAGAGTTACAACTGACCCATGTTACAACTGTAGGGCGTCCAATTTTTGGGGCTTCTTTTCCGATCAAGCTCCTAATTTGACCAGTTTATCTCTTATATATTAGTAACTCCCCCCAAAAATTCCGGCCCAATCCGTAAAGTTTTAGACCCACCACCACCACCATCTTTAGGGTGCCTGTCAGCTGAGTGAAGGGCCAGTAACTTGCTCCCATTCATCTGTAGGACCACCTTTTCTCTTTCCCTTCCCCAGGGTGCTTCACCTTCTTCTCGTCACTACTCTTGGGTGTTTTGCCTTTGGGAGGACTTGGCATTTTTACACTGAAAATGTGTTACCCTTCTCTGGAAAAAGAAATCTGGTACCTGCTGAACTGAAGAAAAGGGAGGGTACCAGATGGCTAATCTAGGATCAAATGTTCTCCAGTGAAAGCCCTGAGTGCAGGTCTGTGAAATACGACTAGGCAAGAAAGAAATCAGCAAAGCGTGTGATTTTACCCATTTTTCAGTGTCAAATGACCTTAACCTTGTCTAAAATCATGTGACCTTTGACCTGTACATGATTTCAGAGCTTCATAAACGACAGTAGCATCCCCCAAAACCTCTAATATGACATTTGCATGAGCAAATATGGCAGAACTAACCCACAAATGCATGATTTTCCATTGAAAAATAGGTTTTCTGCATTCGGCTGACGGGCACCCTAAAGATGGTGGTGGGAGGGGGTCTAAAACTTTACAGATTCGGCTGAATTTTTTGGGGGGCCTTACTAATATATAAGAGATTAACTGGTCAAATTAAGAGCTTGATCGGAAAAGAAGTCACAAATATGGGACGCCCTATACAACTGTCCCTGGTCTCCCCTACACTATTAACACCCAGACGTACCCGCAGAACGAAACTGTGAGGTAGACAGGAAGTGCATGGACAGGGGTGTGTATAGTTCATAAGACTGGGGGAGGGTCGGTCCATGACTTTCGGACGGGGGGGTGAGGTGGGTGTAGGTCAGAGCCGGAGTGGGGGGATTAGTTCAGCGGCAATCCATGATTCCGTGATTGTGTGCTTGTGTGTGGGGGGGTGACAGCTGATTATCCGAGCAGAAGTGAAAGTGAAACTTACAGGCTTTACTGTTCCTCTAACTGTCCGGGCAGCACGCACATGCGCGCACACACACACACACACACACACAGGAGCAGCGAGCGACAGAATCTCCGCAGCAAAAAAGTTAATAAATTGGTTACATATTGGCCGATGTTGATTAATCGGTGATAAGCTATAATTGGCCCGACTAATCGGTCGGGTTCTAGTGTAAAGGCCTGAAAGACTCCAATATTTTCCTGTGAAATGCACTGGGGAAGACGCATAAAGGTACATGTAGCAGAAACACTCCAGTAAAGACCCTCCAGTTCGTATTTATTTCCACTGGGAACGCATGAAGTGAAAAAAACAAGAAGAGAAAAGAAGGTGACCTATACCGAGGCCTGGGGACACACTTGAATTCATTATAGGTTATTTATGGACAGAGGGTGTGATGTGGTATTCTATATAACAAACAGCCCCCAGCATCGTCAGACGCAGACGCATCTGCAGTTTCCTCTGCATTTAATTCATATAATTAGGCTACGACGCAGGATGTGTCGGCACCGTTCAGCTCCAAACACCTCCACTTCCTGCTTTCTGTTTCTTCATCTAATCCTGGGGCGTCACGCTCGTACACACAAAAGAATCGACATGATCTCAAACGGGTCAGATCGGTAAAATAATGACATAATAAACTATAAATAATGACAACTCCGAATGTTTCTCTTTGTTTTACAGTGGAGAAAGTTGAATTACTTTATGAAAATGTTTACATCTACAAACTAGACTTTAAAAAAATGTGAATAACATGAACAATCTAAAGTTTTTTGAGAAAAATTAATGCAGTTTATACAATATTATGCCTCATTTATCAAGGTTATAATAGTTTTGGATTGTTCATTATAGTTTAGTTTTATTCAGTTTGGACTTTTTTTTCTCTAATTCAGTTCGTTTTAATTCGTTTTTAGAGCAGGTTTGCTAGTTATTAGTTTTCATTATTTTCTAAAATGCGGTCCACCTTAAAAGCAGCGATCAAACATGTAAAACAGAAAAGGGATGAACATGATCCATGTGCAAAGTGTAATAATACCACATGCTGCTCTCACGACTTTTATGTCTTTTTACTTATTACAAGAAAGTAATAGAAAGGATGAGAAAAGTGTGTGATGTGGATAATCTACAGCCGGTCGGTCTCAACAGGGTGATCCGGGAATCGATCACTTTGACCGTTATCTTATTACACTGCAATTTACCAGAAAAAAAATCAATACTTTGACAAAATTACATTAAATAAAAAATGATATGATTGATTTGAAGATGATTTTATCGCTTCCATTAAGTAAATGAATCAATTAGATTCCAGGTTTTAACTGCGTACAGTACAGCACTAGTTTGATACCCATAAAAAGATCATTTATATAGGAAAAAAAAAAAAAACATATAACCAGTCAGAATAAAGAATTTAACTAATACACAGTCCTGCATAAAAGTCTTATTCCACCTTTACCTTTGATGTTTTTTCAGGGTTGAAATAAGCATAAAGGTTTATTTCTCTTTTTTTTTTTTTTTCCAGATACAAGAAAATACAGGAAATACTATATGTGCACAGCCTTAAAAGAAAAACAAACAAAAAAAAAACAGAACTAAGTATGTTGTAAAGGTTAAAGTCAGTGCTTACTGTGACCTCTGACCCCATAATAAGAAGCAGCACCAACAATTAGAAACATGTGACATGTGTTGAATGAAACCTGGGATAAAACAACAGAAAACTAGAAGCACTCGGAGAGCGCAGACCTCCGCCAAGGCTGATCAGTGGCCCCCCCCGTGGGCCCCCCCACGCCAAGGAGGTTATGTTTTTGCCAGGGTTTGTTTGTTTGTTTGTCTGTCTGTCTGTCTGTCCGTTAGTGTGCAACATAACTCAAAAAGTTATGGACAGATTTTGATGAAATTTTGTGGTCGGCGCCCCCCCCATGGGCCCCCCCACCCCCGATCACCACCAAAATTTAATCATTTCTTCCTTATCCCATTTCCAACAAACCCTGAAAATTTCATCAAAATCTGTCCATAACTTTTTGGGTTATGTTGCACACTAACGGACAGACAAACAAACAAACAAATCTTGGCAAAAACATAACCTCCTTGGCGGAGGTAATTAATGCAGTAAATCTAATATTAACTGAAATAAAAGGTTGAAGACGTGTTCAGGTCAAAGGGAGGTCACACTAACCAGAAGCTGTTTGAATTAACATGATTATTTCACTCATTTTGTTAACGATTTGATTTGTTTGGTTATTTTCTTCTTGTTAATTAGTTCATTTTGTTGATTATTTTGGTCATTTTTACTCAATTTGTTGATAATTTTGTTCATTTTGTTGATTATTTGATTTGTTTTGTTGATTATTTTCTTTTTTTTAACTATTTTGGTAATTTTAGTCATTTTTTTGATAATTTTGTGGATTTTGATTTTTTTTTTACATTTTTAGTCATTTTTTTGACTATTTAGTTCATTTTGTTAATTATTTGATTTGTTTTGTTGATTATTTTCTTCTTTTTGTTGATTATTTTGGTAATTTTTTACACATTTTGCTGACTATTTTGTTCATCTTGTTTACCATTTGGTCATTTTGTTGATTACTTTCTTTTTTTGTTGATTATTTTGGTAATTTTTACTCATTTTGTTGATCATTTTGGTCAGTTTTACTAATTTTGTTGGTAATTTTGTTCATTTTGTTGATTATTTGATTTGTTTTGTTGATTATTTTCTTTTTTATTATTATTTTGGTAATTTTTACTCATTTTTTTGATAATTTTGTGGATTTTTTAAAACATTTTTACTCATTTGGTTGACTGTTTCGTTCATTTTGTTGATTATTTGGGTTTTTTTGTTGATTATTTTCTTCTTTTTGTTGATTGTTTTGGTCATTGTTTACACATTTTGTTGACTATTTTGTTCATCTTGTTTACCATTTGTTCATTTTGTTGATTACTTTCTTTTTTGTATATTATTTTGGAAATTTTTACTCATTTTGTTGATAATTTTGTCCATTTTGTTGATTATTTGATTTGTTTTGTTGATTATTTTCTTTTTTCTCATTATTATTTTGGTAATTTTTACTCATTTTTTTTTATAATTTTGTGGATTTTGTTGATTTTTTTCAACATTTTTACTCATTTTGTTGACTGTTTCGTTCATTTTGTTGATTATTTGTTTTTTTTTGTTGATTGTTTTCTTCTTTTTGTTGATTATTTTGGTCATTTTTTACACATTTTGTTGACTATTTTGTTCATCTTGTTTACCATTTGGTCATTTTGTTGAATACTTTCTTTTTTTGTTGATTATTTTGGTAATTTTTAGTCATTTTGTTGATCATTTTGGTTAGTTTTACTCATTTTGTTGGTAACTTTGTTGCATTTTGTTGATTATTTGATTTGTTTTGTTGATTATTTTCTTTTTTTTATGATTATTTTGGTAATTTTTACTCATTTTTTGATAATTTTGTGGATTTTGTTGATTTTTTTCTTTTAATTTTTACTAATTTTTTTGACTAGTTTATTTTGTTGATTATTTTTTGATTTGTTTTGTTGATTACTTTCTTGTTTTTGTTGACTATTTTGGTGATTTTTACTTATTTTGTTGATAATTTTTTTGATTGTTCTTTTCATTTTTACTCATTTTGTTTACTATTTTGCTCATCTTGTTGATATTTTGTTCCTTTTTGTTCATTTTGTTGATTATTTTATTCGTTTTGTTGATTATTTTCTTCTTGTTTATTATTTTGTTCATTTTGTCAGTTATTTAGCTCATTTTTACACATTTTGTTGACAATTTTGTTCATCTTGTTGGCCATTTATTCTTTTTTTTTCCTCATTTTGTTAATAATTTTGTTTAGTTGATTATTTTTTTCTTTTTGTTGATTATTTTGGTCATTTTTACTTATTTTGTTGATCATTTTGTTCATTTTTGATAATTTTGTACAAAGGGGGGTCACACTACATACGACCACTTTATTTTTTTTCCCCCTGAAACTTTAGTTTAGCTTTACTTTTTCCTGCTGTACATGCTTCACATATATCCAGATTGGATCTAAATACAGAAACAAATGCATATGTGTGGACATTAGAACTTGACTAAACCAACAAACAGAATGTTGGATTTGGACTTTATATATTTTATAGCAACGTGGACATTTGTAAAACACATTTGTCACTCCGTCTTTGTCGTGTACATGAATGAGTCACATACATGCATGGGTACAGACCACCTTTACGTTCACTGGGGATGGATGTGATCAGATTAAAGCACAGTGTTTTCACAGATACAGGGCATATGGCAACCAAAGCCACTGGCTATACGAATTTAGTTCATTAGAAAACTGCTGATGCACTCTGTAGCCTTTAGCTAGGTACTGCTAACAACCCCATATGTTCTTTAAATCTAATGCGACGATGGAAAAATCAGAAGAAGGTCTGTCATATCAGAAATATGAAATAGCTGAATGGCTGCAGGATTAAGAAATGAAGACACACAAAATCAGGGGTGTCAAACTCATTTTAGTTCAGGGGCCAAATTCAGCCCAATAGGATCTCAAGCGGGCCGGACCGGTAAAATAATAACAGTAAAAAAATTCAAATTAAATTGTGATAATGTTTACATATATAAAAATCTGAATAACATGAACAACTGGAAACGTCTTAAGAAAAACAACTGCAATTTTAACAATATTATGCCTCAGATTATCAGTTTATCATTGACACATTTACTGTGTGGAAATATGGGGCAATGTGTACAAAACTAATATAGACCCGATAATTAAACTCCGAAAAAAAGCTATTAGAGTAACGAATAAAGCAGGTTATCTTCAATCAAATAATCCACTTTTTGTATAATCTGGTTTATTTAAATGTTTGATATTGTGTATTTAAAAACAATGGAAATTATGTTTCGTGCTAAAAGTAAAAGTCTTCCTGTTTGTATTCAGAAAAATTTTTAAGTTAAAAGAAGGGAATTATAATTTAAGAGGGATGTTTGTGTATGAAACATGTAAAGCAAGAACAAATGTTAAATATGTCTGTGTTTCTGTTATTGGTGTCAAATTATGGAACCAATTGAAGGATGAAGTGAAACTGTGTAGCTCGCTGTCGAGTTTCAAACAAGCTTTAAGTAGTCAAATTCTCAAGGGCTATGAAAGTAATATGATTTCAAAGTGACTTAAGAAACTGAACGTAGACTAGTTCGTGTTAATGTTTTATCTGCTGCAACTTCAGGTGTGGAGTTGGAGTAAGGATGGGAGTAGGAGAAGCAGAACTACACCTCTGGCTTCAGCTTCTTCCTTTTTCAGTTACCAGCTGTGTTAATTTTACGTTTGTTTGTTGTTGTTTTTTTATATGTATGTGTTTTTGTACATAACTGAAATAAATAAATATTCATTCATTCATTCATTCATTCATTCATGTGCATTACAACTCACATTATAATTACAAATACACAAAACGTTTAATAACAGGTAGAATATTGGTAAAATTGCATTTACTTATCTTAAGACATTTCAGGTTATCCACAAAATTGTAAAATAAGTTTTTTTAATATAAACATTTTCATGTAATTTTACTTTTTTACACTAAAACACAGAGAAAATTTTATGTTTATATTATTTATTATTATTTTTATGTTTGTTGTTGTATGTTTGTTGTTTATGTATGTTCTGTTTTCATTATTTATAGGTTTAATATGATAGTATTTTACTGGTCTGACCTACTCGATATCTAACTGGTCTGTATGTGGAATCTGAATTAAAATAAGTTTGACATCCTCGATTGTTAATATCTTCAGTGTAATTTTTGTATTTCACAAATCCATCCTATGGGCCTATATGTGTACAATTTTTTTTTTTTTTCTCTTTTAAAATTTGGTGGGTGTGGCTTATATTCAGGTGCGCTCTATAGTCCGGAGAGTACGGTAACCCCTTTTTATTGTCACTCCACATATCCTTCTGTGCTCTGTCTAAATATCTCCAAATTTCCAGCCCCACCTGATTAGCCAAACAGTTTTCGACAGACAGCCTGATCAGCAACAACAGTGAGTCAGTCTGTAGAAAAGCTGGTCAAACAGCTGGCAGCTCAGTACACTGACAACCAGCGTCAACCAGACAAAACAGATTATTGTTGAGTTGAGAAAGTCCCCTGCAGCGCTGGGATTCATCGGTATGCATCACGGAAGACCTCGACTCGACCGGAGCCTCAACTCGGCTCCTGTTGCCCACAAAGCTCTACCTTCTGTGACGGCTGAAGAAAGCCAAAGCCCATCCAGTCTGAGCACATCTCACACAGAGGACGCTGACAAACTCCATCAAACTGTGTTTGAATGGAAACTGCAGCAGCGTTCAACGCAAGACGCCGCAGAGGAACGTCAAAACAGCCCAGAACGTCATTGATCTGCCTCCCACCTCCATCCCAGACACTCAGAGAACAGAACCACCGCCATACATCCAATAATAATGTCAGCAGTGGAGGCAGTATTCACATCAGTCACTCATGTTAACCCTTTTAAAACAGTTGTGTCTCCGGAGCCACGTTTTGCATTTTACCTCATTCAAATTACCGTAACTCCTGAACCGTTTGGGCTGTTGACAAAATTCAAACTGCATCTGGAAGCTGAGATCGAGTTCTTTCTATTGATATGAAACACATTAGGCAGTCCCACCAGGAATTTGTGATGTTGCATTCATAAATATTAATGCGAATTCAACCAATCACTGCAAATTCTGTGAGGCACCGCAAGTTCGTCCAATCACCACAAATTTTTCACAAATTTGGCCAATCACCATAGCCCCCTTTCACCCAACCCCTCTACATGACATGTACGTCAGGACATTCGCTTCCTTGTTGACGATAGAGAAGATGAAGACATGTGTGACACATAACGCCCACATTTACCGACAAATATCACTGCTAAAGTTCATGCAAGTCAGTTTCCAGATGTGTTCCACAACAGTGGAGGTAAACTGTTCTGCGGTGGAACACAAACAAAAGTGGCCGCTCCACAGACACTTTTCAACCACAAAACATGCAAGGAGAACGGCTGAAACTGGAAGAGAAAAGACGAGACAAGTCCCAATGACAGAGGCTGTTGGATCCAGAACGACAGCAGGAGCTGAAAGGGACAAGGTTAGTGCAGATCTACTCTATAAGGCAATAGAAGAGAAGAAAGAACCTGTGGAGGCATGCTTTCCTTTCTGTGGATTGTGTGTGTGCGTGAGGGAGTGCGAGCACAAGTCATGTGGAGTTAAAAAAAGGAGCTCACAAACGAAAACAGTCGTTAAACTTGTTGTTAATATTAATGTTTACTCTGTGTTAGATAGAAAGCAACCCAAGTTTGGCTGACCTGTGTGCCTGTCTCTATGTGTGCATGTGTGTCTCTGTGTGTCTCTATGTGTGCATGTGTGTCTCTGTGTGTCTCTGTGTGTGCATGTGTCTCTGTGTGTCTCTATGTGTGCATGTGTATCTCTATGTGTGCATGTGTGTCTGTGTGTGCATGTGTGTCTCTATGTGTGCATGTGTGTCTCTGTGTGTCTCTGTGTGTCTCTATGTGTGCATGTGTGTCTCTATGTGTGCATGTGTGTCTATGTGTGCATGTGTGTCTCTGTGTGTCTCTATGTGTGCATGTGTGTCTCTGTGTGTCTCTGTGTGTGCATGTGTGTCTCTGTGTCTCTGTGTGTGCATGTGTATCTCTATGTGTGCATGTGTGTCTGTGTGTGCATGTGTGTCTCTGTGTGTCTCTATGTGTGCATGTGTGTCTCTGTGTGTCTCTGTGTGTGCATGTGTGTCTCTGTGTGTGCATGTGTGTCTCTGTGTGTGCATGTAACCCATCTAACTCTAACCCTAAATATACTACTATATCATTAAGGAAGCTAAAGTCATGTGTTGTGTTGTATAAATGTGAGACGGGGGTGGGATTTAATAAGTTTTCTTCTTCCCGCTCCTTTTTGAGCAGTACATATTGAATTTATTTTGTTATTACCAGTGTACATGGCAATTGATATTTTGTCTTGATCGCCTTTATTTAATAATGTGTTTGCTCTGTTATTAGTTCCTTATACACAAAAAAATATTGATTTTTTTTCTTCTGCTCAAAACAAATAAATGAATGAAAAAAAAAGCCTGTTTTGTTTCAACCACCTGGTGCTTTTTAAGGCTAAAAACTCAAAAAAGACTGTTCTAGGTAATTTGCAAATGCCCATGTTCCTGTGACTTTAATAAAAGAAGACTCACATCATTGCAACTTTCACCGCAATTTTTTGGAAAAGCTGCGACAAAATCAGGCATTTTAGGCCGCAACAATAAAAAAAAAAAAGCCCGCAAAATCCCGGAGGGACTGATTATTTAATAAAACAGTGTTAAATTATATGAAATGAGATAAAAACAACAAAGAAAAACAAAAAACAAAAATGAACCTCCGCTATATCTGCATTTGAATAAATACCTAAAAATATCAATACAGTACTTTTAATATCAATACAGTATTGTGCAATGAAATATCGCGATATATTGCAGAACGAATATTTTCTTACACCTCTACCAGCAGGTATACAGGGTGGGGAAGCAAAATTTACAATGAACATTTAGTTGTTTTTTCTCAGCAGGCACTACGTCAATTGTTTTGAAACCAAACATATACTGATGTCATAATCATACCTAACACTATTATCCGTACCTTTTCAGAAACTTTTGCCCATATGAGTAATCAGGAAAGCAAACGTCAAAGAGTGTGTGATTTGCTGAATGCACTCGTCACACCAAAGGAGATTTCAAAAATAGTTGGAGTGTCCATAAAGACTGTTTATAATGGAAAGAAGAGAATGACTATGAGCAAAACTATTACCAGAAAGTCTGGAAGATACTATTAAAGAAGAATGGGAGAAGTTGTCACCCCAATATTTGAGGAACACTTGCACAAGTTTCAGGAAGTGTGTGAAGGCAGTTATAGAGAAAGAAGGAGGACACATAGAATAAAAACATTTTCTATTATGGACATTTTCTTGTGGCAAATAAATTCTCATGACTTTCAATAAACTAATTGGTCATACACTGTCTTTCAATCCCTGCCTCAAAATATTGTAAATTTTGCTTCCCCACCCTGTAAGTAACCTGAACCTGAACACACACTATTTATGTTGGTATATATTGTCTGACTGCTTTAAAACCGTGCAGTTCGGTTTCACTGTGTTCTCCATACGTGGCTGAAATGACAATAAAAAGATCCACTCCAGATGGTTTCTTTAAAAAATCAAAAATCAAAAACATAAATATAGAAACAGCAGTAAAGCCTTCTCCTGGAGGAAAGATCTGCCTCCTCCATATTTTGTTAATATTCAGAAACTTGCATCCACAGAGTTCAACTTGATACATTAAGTCCACCTCTGGCATTCCCATGATTCATAGCTGCTTGAACTGCTCTGAACGATCAGGGAGGGGAAACAGAAGCCAGCGCTGCCACACAGTTTGAAGTCATGCATCATGCAGCGGCGGTAGGTGTGACAGTCAACTCCCACTCTGTGTTCACAGCGCTGTCACCACACTCACACACTTCCTCTGATGCTGAAAAGCCTGCTGAGATGAACGCGTCCATACTAGACGTTCACTCCGACCAGCAGCGGTAACTGTGTTCAGCCGCTGAGGTGGGAAAAAAAAAAAGGCCCAAAGGTCTTCAGAGATCTGCCTGAAGACGCTCCGTCCTCCTGCTCTGATCCTCTTCCTCTGACTCCACTCTTGTGTCTTTTCTGACAGTGAATTGATTCTCTGGAGTCTTATCAGTTCCTAATAAATCACGGAGCTTGAAAAGGCCTTTTCACCAGGCGCTATTATATAAGAGTCACAGGTTAAAGTGTCCGTACAAGTGGATTTGGATGGCCTTTGATTCTGGAGTAAAGAGTCGTACAAATCAAACAGAGTGGAAGAGGACGAACTACAGAAAAAGACATGGAGGAGGAGGAGGAGGTGTCGTCACTGATAAGGATAAAGCAAATGTTTTCTGTTCGGCAGATTAAACAAATAGTTCCGATTTCCATGGATGTCAGCGTCCTGCAGGGCTGCACGATATCAGAAAAAAACGAAATTGCTATTTTTTTTTTTTAAACCCTGCGATATTACCAGCTTTTCTGTTTGATGTGGTCTTTGTGTTTTAGTTTCCTTATAGAGAAGTCTCAACTCTTTTACTGAGATGAGTTGGAGATGATAAAGGAATGAAAAGATGAAAGAAAACGGCAGAAATTCAACAACCTATGTTTTACTGGAAGGACCTTCTTCTTCTTCTTCTTCATCTTCTTCTTCGAGTTCTTTGAGTTCTTCTTCTTCGCATTCTTTGAGTTCTTCTTCTTCTTCAAGTTCTTTGAGTTCTTCTTCTTCGAGTTCTTTGAGTTCTTCGAGTTCTTCTTCTTCAAGTTCTTTGAGTTCTGCTTCTTCGAGTTCTTTGAGTTCTTCTTCTTCTTCGAGATCATCTTCTTCGAGTTCTTCGTCTTCTTCTTCTCCTTCTTCATAACTTAATTTGGCTGTTTTTGTTGCTTATTTTAGACTTTTTTCACTTCATTTTAATCAATTATGTGCATACTTTTGCATGTTATTTATTATTTTATACATGTATTATTTGTTTTTGTTCATTTCATTTATTCATATATATAAAAAAACAAGTGTCTCAGAAGATGACGGTGTTTCCACGGTAACTATGGACCTTCTGAACGTCCAAATGGGTCATATCTGATGGCCATGAAAAGATGAATAACTGTATTTTACACCAATTATTTACATGGACTGATAGGATTAGTGGATCAACAGGTATTTTTAGATCAGTCGATGACGAAACAAAAAATAAATACAGGTTCTGAATGTTTTCAAACAATAAACTGCTCGTTTTTCAAGTATATTTTTTTATTTTATTCTATTTATATTACATAATAATACTTACTATATAAGTATTTGATCACTTTTGCACCAAATTTTAAGTTTTTTTGGGTAATTTTTCCCTAATTTTACAAGCATTTTGTACATTTTATTCTATTTTTTCCTCAAACTGGTCCATTTTCTCAATTTAAACATATTTTCTATGTTCTGTTGTGAATAAAACATGTGACCATGAAAAGATGAATAACTGTATTTTACACCAATTATTTACATGGATTGATAGGATTATTGGATCAACAGTTATTTTTAGATTAGTCCATGACTGAACACAAAAAATAAATACAGGTTCTGAATGTTATGAAACAATGAACTCTGCTCATTTTTCAAGTATATTGTTCACTTTATCCTACTTATATTATATGATTATACTTATTATATAAGTATTTGTTCACATTTATACCAAATTTTTTTTTTTTTTTTGGGATAATTTTTTACTCATTTTACAAGCATTTTCTAGTTTTTATTCTCATTTTTCCTCAAATTGGTCCACTTTCTGAGTTGAAACATATTTTCTATGTTCTGTTGTGAATAAAACATGTGATCATGAAAAGATGAATAACTGTATTTTATTTACATATGTTGATCGGATTAATGGATTAACAGGAATTAAACAGTTTAGATCAGTGGATGCTTTTGGTCGATGGTGTATATTTGGGTCTTAAATGGGTCTTAGTTACTTTCTATTCCATTTCAAAAAATAAACTAAAGTCATAAATCTGCTTTAAAAATGTATTAAAATTAAACTGAAATGTCAAACTAAAAGTAAACACGGAAATGCTAATGGTCGTTGTTGTTGCAGACACAAACATGCGTGCGTTCACTGATTTTCACGCTGTTTCTTGAGTTGTTCTTCTTTGTTTCGAACTCCCAGTTTGCTGTTGTCGGTGGGTTTCACACGTGACTGAACGCCCAGATTTTCTGCTCTATTTTTACAGAGGTTTGACGAGCGTCATGACAGCGCTGACAGCACAACATGAAGCATGGACGGGGTCAAGGTGCACCCGCCTCGCACGGCGCTAATGAAGTGAAAGGAAAAGGTGACGAGGACGAGGACGCGCCATCCGTCTGAGAACGAAGGCAACAGCACACCTTTGAGTGTTGGAAATTAAGACTAATAGGATGAAAGACAAGAATATGGGCAGCGTTCATGTTTGAATCTGTCCTTAAAGGCAAAGTATGACACATTTTCAGGAAAAAGCACACTTTTCTGCTTTTGTTTAGTGAAACTTGAGACTAATTTGATAAAATACACCAGGAATATGGACAGAATTAATATATTATACAGGCAAAGTATGTCATATTTTCAGAAAAATCGCACTTTTCAGCTTTTTTCATGAAAATTAAAACTACTGTGATGAAATACAGCATGAATATGGGCAGCATTTATATAGTTTAATACAACTTTAAAGGCAAAGTATGTAATATTTTCAGAAAAATCACACTTTTCAGCTTTTGTTTCTTGAAAATTGAGATTAATGTGATAAAGTATAACAGGAATATGGACAGAAATATATTTTACTCAGTTTTTAAAGCGAAAATATGTCAGATTTTCAAAAATATCCCTTTTCTGCTGTCATTTCTTGAAAATTAACATTAATTTGTCAAAATACAACAATATGGACTAATATATTTTAGTCCATCTTTAAAAGCATAGAATGCAATATTTTCAGAAATCACACTTTTCTGCTTATTTCATGAAAATGAAGACTAATGTGATAAAATACAACAGGAATCTGGACAGAAATAATATATTTTGTTCAGTTTTTAAGGCAAAGCATGTGATATTTTCAGAAAAATCACTTTTCTGCTTTTGTTTCTTGAAAATTGATATAAATGTGATAAAATACAAAATAAATATGGACAGAATTAATACATTTTAAAGGCAAAGTATGTCATATTTTTCAGAAAACTAACAATATAGGGACTCTCCAATCAACAATTTTGTCCAACTATGGTCACTTCTGACCCCACACAGCCAACATGGTATTTCCAGTTTTGTTCTAAAAGACGATAATGTTATGAATATGTCATATATTCCAACAGTTTGAAGCTTAAAAGCCAGCAGATCCCTTTAAAACAGATAAATGAGGCCTTTTTCTCCAACAGCAGAAAAGCGGCTCAGTACAGTGTTACGTAACGGGTGTAAATGGTCATATTTTTTTGCAGTGTGACGCCTGAACATGACACAGCAGAGGTAATTAGGAGCGCTTCTAATTTGTTGGCAGTTGCCACATCGCCAGGAGACAAGAGGAAGAAATGTAATAAAATCACGGGGCATGAAATGAAGATTGCCACATTAGCGACGCTGAGAACCCGCCCACATACCCACCCTGCCGCTACCACAGCGCCGCTTCACCCGCCGACCGGCCGCATTCACACCAAAGCCTTTTGTGGATCCATGTCACGGAATTTCAGGAATAAGAGACGGAAAAGCTGGATTCCCCGGGAGACGAACGGCGCTGAGGTTTGACAAAGCTGTGAATGCTCGCTGACGTCTTCAGTTCCAGATGTGGTTTCCTGCTGTTCTGATCACACGTGTCTGGACACTTCAGTCATTTCACTAACTGATAATTGGCAGGATGGCAGACGGGTAGGACTCAGAGCTGACAGAGGTGTGGGATTATTCTGCCGCTGCACGGGCAGGTTCAACATCTGGACGGGTTCTCCCTGTGAGCGGGCCTTCCGTTCTGCAGGTGCAGATCAGGAACATCCACCAGGGGCTTAAAGGCTGAAAACCACCATCACAGGGGGGTGTTTTACTCTGCAGTGGATGGCAACATTATGATAATTAGCATAAGCTGAAATCCCCCCCCCCCATTATCCAGCTCAGTTCATGATTAGAACATCAAGAGGAGCGTTGGCTCAGTTTGATGCTTTCTGTTATTCACAGACTCTGATAGAGCTGAAAGAACTGCACTGAACACACATCTGACTTTAGCACAGGGCAGACCCATGAACCAGTACCTATGTACCCCCAGTACCCAGTACCTATGCACCCTGATGACTAGTACCTATGTACCCTGATGACTAGTACCTATGTACCCTGATGACTGGTACCTATGCACCCTGATGACTAGTACCTATGTACCCTGATGACTAGTACCTATGCACCCTGATGACTAGTACCTATGTACCCTGATGACTAGTACCTATGTACCCTGATGACTGGTACCTATGCACCCTGATGACTAGTACCTATGTACCCTGATGACTAGTACCTATGTACCCTGATGACTGGTACCTATGCACCCTGATGACTAGTACCTATGTACCCTGATGACTAGTACCTATGTACCCTGATGACTGGTACCTATGCACCCTGATGACTAGTACCTATGTACCCTGATGACTAGTACCTATGTACCCTGATGACTAGTACCTATGTGCCCTGATGACTAATACCTATGTACCCTGATGACTGGTACCTATGTACCCTGATGACTGGTACCTATGCACCCTGATGACTAGTACCTATGTACCCTGATGACTAGTACTTATGCACCCTGATGACTAGTACCTATGTGCCCTGATGACTAATACCTATGTACCCTGATGACTGGTACCTATGTACCCTGATGACTGGTACCTATGCACCCTGATGACTAGTACCTATGTACCCTGATGACTAGTACCTATGTACCCTGATGACTGGTACCTATGCACCCTGATGACTAGTACCTATGTACCCTGATGACTGGTACCTATGTACCCTGATGACTGGTACCTATGTGCCCTGATGACTAGTACCTATGTACCCTGATTACTAGTACTTATGCACCCTGATGACTAGTACCTATGTACCCTGATGACTGGTACCTATGCACCCTGATGACTAGTACCTATGTACCCTGATGACTAGTACCTATGCACCCTGATGACTAGTACCTATGTACACTGATGACTAGTACCTATGTACCCTGAAGACTAGTACTTATGCACCCTGATGACTAGTACCTATGTACCCTGATGACTAGTACCTATGTACCCTGATGACTAATACCTACCCTGATGACTAGTACCTATGTACCCTGATGACTAGTACCTCTGTTACCCAGTACCTATCTTCCTCAGTGCCTAGTACCTATGTTCCTTGGTATCTATGTTCTACCGTACCTAGTACGTATGTTCCTTGGTACCTGCACCCTTTGCATTTTTTAAATTATAATTTTCTATTTATACAAATATTTAAATAAATACCTAATTTCTCATTTCTTTTCTACTTCATTTCTCACTTGTGTTTTTTTCTTCCTGTCTTTTTTTTTTTTTTGCACTTGTGTGTTGTACGTTGCTGCTGTTAACTGTGAAACTTCCCCGTGGTGGAATCAGTACAGTCTGATCTGATCTGATCTTAATATATCTTGGGAGCTGTTGGACACATCACCTTCACCTTCTTGACTGGAAACATAATGCAACAGTTTTTTCAGACACATTTTATATTTTTTATTTTTTTAGTTCATCGCCAACTAAAAAAATAAAAAATGTGTCTGAAAAAACTGTTGCATTATGTTTCCAATCAAGACAATTATTTCATCTGAAGGACAAAAAAAAAAACAAAAAACAAACATAACTTTTACTTTCCTGGGTCTATGGATCATAAGAAAGTAGAAAAAAAATAAATAAATAAGTGAAAATGGAGATTATAATCACCAAATTTTAATAACACAACAATATTTTTGCACTTATTTACGTATGTCTTTAATTGTCATATTGATAACATATTGTTTAGCACATATGGCACAAATTGCTGTTCTAATTGTGTCTTAATAGTATTTTAATGTATATTTCATATGTGTGTGTTTGTATATTTAGATCTTCATATATATATATATATATATATATATATATATATATATATATATATATATATGTATGTATGTATATATATGTATATATATATTTATATATGTATATATATATATATATATAAAACTTATTTCTTCTTTGCTGTATTGAAAATTCCTTTCCTGCTCCTTTGTTTATTAAACTTGAATGGAACAACTGTAACACATTAATTTCCCCCTGGAAGTGATAAATGACTGTACGTATTCTGATAGTGAAAGTAGCAGAAATAAGTGGACATGACGACAGGAGTTCCCATCTGTGTTCTCCATCTGTAAAAAAACACATTTATTTCCTCCAGGTTGAGTTCCCACAGCAGCACAAACACAAATGGCCTCTTATTTTCTGACCATAAGCCTTTACTCTGACATACTTATAGAACCTGTAGCATGTACACCCTCCCACCCCCCACCCCCCACCCCCTGCAGCTGGAGAAATAATTTATTCCAGTTCATCAGCGACTGCCGGGAGACCACGGCATCCTGGGATGTGGTCTCGCCAGGGGAGGTGAGGTCAGGAGGGAAATGGGGGTGGGGGGGTGGATAAGAAAGTAGAATAAGTACTCAACGAGGGTCAAGATGGTAATGACAGTAAGGATGGGGATGGGAGGGGGGCACTCTGCATTTTCTGCTGCACCATTAGAGTAAAGGTCTGAGCGCTGGCCCTCTGGGGAGAGTCATCATCCTGAGAGGTTAACACCAGGGTATATGGGACTGTATAGAAGCTACACAACACAGACTCTGCCTCATGCTATTCTGCATTCATGATGGCGGAGATTTCACCCCCCCTCCCCCTCCCGCTCCTGCTTCTGCACCACGAGTACATGTACATTTGTAGACGTGTGGAATTAATGCATACATGACAAGCGTGCATGCTCGGCTGCATTCACACACAGACCTTTGACTCTTCTGCAGTACAAGACGTCAGCAGAACAGGGGTCGGTGCAGGGACACAACTGGAATATGGAGCTGTATATGAACTCCACCTTAGAACCATAGAATTATAACTATACTAGGGATGCAAATTATTGATTAATCCATTAATTGTTAGTTGGTTGACCGTATCGATCAATTTAACGATTAATTGATAAGCGGCGACTTTCCTGAGAACCTGAATTTCTCTTTCGATACGGTCAATAAGAATAAAAGTTAAATATTTAGGGATGCACCGATCTGATACCAGTATCGGGCATCGGCTCCAATACTCAGTGCGTATACTTGTACTCGTACTCATAAAAGGAATCCGATACAACTGCACCGATACCACTTCCGGCCATGTGACATTCCCAGTTCAGTGCAGCAGGTACGAGGAGGAGGAATAATGTGTGGAGTGTGGAGATTTAACCAAATAAATGACGGTGATAAAAGTAACGCTGACTGCAAGTAACGTTAAAGACACAGACAGATACAGACGCAGCGTTCTGTCCGTCCTCTGCGTACATTCCATCCGTTTTCCAGGTGTTGGTGGATGCGTAAACAGATGGAGAATACCAGCGGAACTGTGGAGGTAGAGGATCTGTTCACAGAGCCACTGTGTGAGTTAGAGAAAAACTACTGACACATTTAGGACAACTACCCAGGGCTGGGCCGGTTTACATCCTACTGATGATACTATGGGGGTATGGAGCGGTGCGGACCGCCGCCAGCGGAAGTGAAAACTAAACTTATCGCTCATTTCTCTTTTCTCTACCTGCTGAAGCTAAGCTTTTAAACCTTACCAGAGAAAACGCTGCAATATTAGTATCACATTAGTGGTACTTCTGTCGTCTCCATGTTTGTTATTACTGACTTTCTTCTTCTTCTCAAAAAACTTTACTCTTCTTCGTGGTATTTGTCCAGTATGGTTAATTTAGAGTGGCGCCCCCTGGTGGATTCATTGAGAAACGCTCATTCCAACACATTAAATGTCAGTAGCAGCACTTTGTTCCAGTCAGACTAATGACAACGACAATAAAGCACATTTACAAAAGGAACTAACAACTGGAATGGGATTATTAAGGACTAGTATTGGTACTCAGTATCAGCAAGTACTCAAATGTAAGTACTTGTACTTGTACTCGGTCAGGAAAAAAGTGGTATCGGTGCATACCTATGAATATTTTTTATATACTTCATGACAAAAGCATGTCATATTCCTTAATGAGTCAACCTTAGAGTCAGAACCAAACACAGAGAAGCTGCGTTCAGCTTCTATGCTCCACATCTGGAACAAACTTCCAGAAAACCTCAGATCAGCTGAAACACTCAGTTGATTTAAATCCAGGTTAAAGACCCACCTGTTCTCAGCTGCATTTGAATAGAGTTTTGATTCATCAGTTCAGATCTGCGCTGTTCCTTTTAAGCTAAAAGTTTGTATCTGTTTTATCTGCTTAGCTGTTTATCTGTTTATCTGATTTTTTGTTTGTTTGTTTGTTTTTCTCATACATATACTTTTTTATTGCTTCCATGCTGTAATGCTTTTAATGTTTTATGTAGAGCACTTTGAATTGTCTTGTACATGAAGTGTGCTATAGAAATAAACCTGCCTTGCCGAATGATTGATTTATTGAACCACTGGACACAGAACAGGCAATGACATTTATGGAGTAGAACTAAAGAAATTCTGCAGAGAGATTCAATACAATAAATGGATCTGAAGAGGGGCAGTTCAGAAGGAGATGGAGCCAGATTTCAGCGGAGATGCCCCTGGAATAATCGGACAGGTTTAGTGAGTCCAGAAGTTGTAGATGGCCGCGAAAATCACTAAACCTCCAGGGTCAAAGGGTTAAAAAAGTCCTCTGAGGTCCGCAGACATGACCGATGCTTATACAAGGGAAGGAAAAATCAGAACAGAAGTGATAAAAACCAGTCAAACAGATCCAGGTCTATGTCGAACCAAAGTCACAGTCCAACAGTCCCACATTTTGTCATTGACAGAAATAAGGCAGAAGTAAAGACGAGATGAAGAAAGACTATGAAATCCAGACGCTCTGTGAAAGAGGAAAGCACCAAAGGTAATGAAAGACACAAGGAGAGAGCGAAAAAAAAGCCAGAGTAAAAATAACCGACGGATCAAAAGCAGCGACTTTGAGCAGAAGGAAAAGAAAACGACGCAAACACAAAGAAACGGTAACGACAGAGAAAAGACACTTTCAGATCCCAGCGGCGCTTAGGATAATGAGGCAAAAACCGACAGGAGGCCGGGTTCCTGGTAGGTAGAAAAACGGAGAAGAAGAAGAAACGGTTTAACCCAACAAGGACCACCATTAGAAGAGGCCGTTCACATTTGTGTAGGTTGTTTTTGTAAGAAAAGTGTCAGAAAATGTCTGTTTTTGCCAATTCTTTTGGAACTTTTATTGGGAAGAACTTAACTTTCAATATCTGTCTGTTAATTATCATCATTATATGTAATAAATGCTTAAAACTGTGTTATAGCAAAAAAAAAAAAAAAAAAAAACTTGTATTTTTTAACATACTGATTATGAGAAACAACTGTAAATGTGCTCCACGAAATTTTATGAGATAATATATGTATAAATAACTTTTCAACTATTTTTACACGTGTTCAAACATTTTAGTTTGTCTAGATCAGGGGTCACCAACCTGGTGCCCGCGGGCGCCAGGTCACCCACAAGATCCATGTGAGTCGCCCGCAGGCCTGTTCTAAAAATAGAACTAGTCCAGATGTCTCCAACACGTTGCTCACGATCTACCGGTGGCTGCCAAGGGTCAGTAATATATGAACACAAAGTTGATTTGGTTGAACAGGTCTAAATTTCTACCCAATCAAAATTACGAGTGTCCTGCCCCCTCCTGAGATGAAACGGTCAGCTAGGTGTCAATCAAACTTTAGCGCTGGTTTGCTGTCTGTCATTGGAGAGGGGCGGGGCCCAGGAGGAGCAGGATGAGCCAGCTGCCAGGCAGGAAGTGGGTTTAGCCCCGCAACGATGTGGACTGAGTATAGTCAGGGAGTTATTTTCACCAACAATGAAATAAATAAATGAATGAAAAAAATAAATTTTGGTGGTTATTCGGGGGTGGGGGGAGACTGATCTGCCTTGGCAGAGGTCTGCACTCTCCAAGTGCTTCTCTAGTTGTGTGAGTGACAACGTTCCTTTGCACAATTTCAAAGTATTAAAAATGCACATACAGGTGTGTATTATTTGTTTTTAATAATTCTATAAAAATATGCAGGACTGTTCCATTTCATAATATTTGACATAGTATTAAAATATTTAGGAATACAGCAGCAAATAGTTGTATCTGTTTTTTTCTACTTTGATTTTCTTGATAAAAGTAAAATAATAGTTTCATATAGGGATGTAAACAATTAATTGACTAATGATTAATTGTCGATAAGAATTTGCTCGATTAAATTATTAACTGTCGGTTAATTGCCCTTGTCCACCTGTCCACACCTGTCCAAAGGCTGACGGTTTGTCCGCAGTGCGACACTGTGGCTGGGATAGGCGGTCATTGAACCGGATCATGGTGTTGATGAGTTAGAATGTCTGTTTGGACATGGTGGAGCCAAACACAGACCAGCCTGTCTGTTTGTGGGAGTGGTGCACCCCCGAATAAATACACGCACAAATGCGGGGTCAGTATCGGAGCGTTTTCCCTGGAGGTTGGTCTAGTCTACAGTCAGTGAAAAGTTTCACTTTCACTTTTGCAGGGGCACAGACTGAACCGTACCCCCATAGTATTAGGACAGAAAGTGATGCACGCAGTTATCAACCAACACGCACGCATCTCCCAGCTGTACTGCGCGTGTGCAAGTACCCCCCCCATTACACACCGCCACATCAACAGATGAATTCTACAGGAAACACTGACTGTATCCAATGGTTCAATAAATAAATCATTAAGGAATATGGCATGTTTTTATCATGCAGTGTATAATCAATATTTAGCTTTTATTTTTATAGACCATATTGAAAAAGAAAGTCAGGTTCTCAGGAAAATCGCCGCTTATCAATTAATTGTTAATCGATCGATAAGGGCAAGCAACTAATGATTAATGAATTAATCGATAACTTGCATCCCTAGTTTCATATTAACACTTTTTAAGTATTGTAAATTTTTAAAACAAAGAAATAGAAATAAATAAAATAAAATGAATGAATAATAAATGAAGAACACAATGTTACAAAACATATTATACAAAATACGCGTATGTATGAAAATTAGGAATGTAAATAAATGTTGCTAAATTAGAGTAGCCCTCCGGCAACTTCATTATGTAAAAGTAGATCACAGAAGAGAAAAGACTGGTGACCCCTGGTCTAGATCATCCTGTGTCCATGTTCTTCTTATTACCTCCACCAAGGAACGGCAGAGGTTTTGTTTCCATCTGGGTATGTCTGTTTGTCTGTTAGCAAGATAACTCAAAAAGTTATGGACAGATTTACAGTTTGAGGGTCACTGGAAAAGCGACTGTACTTGTTTTAGTTCAGGTTCCACATTCAGCCCAATTTTGATCTCAAGTACAATAATCGCATAAAAACCTATCAATAATGACTCCAAATTTAAATCAAAATTTTATTGTAAAAAGTCGGCATCAGATCGGTATCAGCAAAACTAATCGTAAAAAAAATCGGATTGGAAGCAAAAAAAAATCCCGATTGTGACATCACTAAATTCGACAAAACAATTCTGCTCATTCATTTCCTGAAACGTTCGGTGAAGTTCTGCTTCCCTGCGTCAAAGCAATCGCCTCTGGTTGAAAGTGAAGTGAATGTTTCTGCGGCTGCACCACTACACGGACAACGGAGATATTGTGATAAATGTCCTGAGCATCATTTCAAACACATTCTCATTAAAGTGACTTGAATTAATAAGCTCTCGTATTAGGTTTAATCCGTTCTGTCTTGTCCAAAGCCTGTCTGTGTAACATGGGTCTGCACTGACAGAAGCACTTAGGTCAATGCACTCAGAAAACTCCGCTCTATTTTACTCGTACTTAACTGAAGCTAAGTCCGTCCTCAGAGCTTTTGTTCCCTATTTGACAAGTACTGCTCTTCCAAATTGAAATTTCTGTCTAATTTGTTAAGAAAAAGACGCGGCTCCCAGACGAGTCCAGACACTGTGTGGTTTTTTTTTACTTCTGCTCGGCTGGATCGCCTCATCCTTAAGGGGTTCCTGTTTTTTTTTTTCCTTTTGTACTCTGGGATTGAGTGTTTTTAAAGGGGTCGTATCATGAAAAGGTGCTGGTATTTAGATGATAAAACTGTTTGGGTTGGCGACACAGAGAAGAACTACTTAAAACTTGTTGGGCTGGAGGGCTGTCCTGGTGACCCAGATGTCTGAAAAACAAACCATGTGTGTGGAACGTCTCCTCATACGCCCTGACAGTACAAACACACACTATGTGGACAAAAGTATGTGGACACGGTGAACTCAGGGGTTTGTTTTCTAACACGAGTCTGGAATACAAAACAATAAGGACAAATATAGTCATGATATAGTTTTATATTGGGATAAATATCATTGCACTGGGGCCAGATCAAGCGGTAACATGGGGACACATGTTCAATAAGCTCTGTGTTGAAAACCAAATCACTTATCTCCATGTTTAATACATATATAAATATGTCTCAGTAAATATTTTCACGTGACACATGTTATAATTCCCAGAAATAAACTTTTGGGGTAAAAATACTTAAATTACTGCTGCGTAACACGGGGACTCAAAATGAAGTTTTTTATTGTTTTTTTTTTTTTCACTTCTCACAAATGTACAAAGATAACAGCATGTTTGTATGGAGGACTGACCTTGCCATATTTAAAAATACATACAGAAATATAAAAATGGCTCCAGCTGTGTGCCAATACATGACGCAAAAAAATTAAAAGGCATTTTCAATGAACTTATCTGTAAAATGTGACAAAAAGTGGTAATTTGTATTGTCATTTCTAACCGTTTTAATTTAATTGCATCCTCATTTATATTTTTCCTTCTTTAATTGTTATTCCTGCATTTATTTTTGCGTTGTTTTCTCTTTACATTTTCTTTATCACTAATTTTGCTTGTTTTTTGTTTTTTTAATCCAAAACTAGGATTTTCAATGTTCTACCTTCGAATTTCTAAAATATTTTTTGTGCTGTGACTGTAAATAATAATTTTCTAAAATAAGTGTAATTTTACCAATATTCTGGCTGTTATCAAATGTTTGTGTAACATTGTGTGTAATCAATCAATCAATCAATCAATCAAACTTTATGTGTATAGCACTTTTCATACATGGTACATGTAGCACAAAGTGCTTCACATCAAACCCCCCCACTGTCCCACAGTTGCAACTAAAAACAAGAAAAGCACTCAGAGAGCACAGACCTCCGCCAAAGCAGATCAGTGGGCCTCCCCACCCCCGATCACCACCAAAATTTAATCATTTCTTCCTTGTGCCAGTATCAACATTTCCTGAAAATTTCATGAAAATCTGTCCATAACTTTTTGCATTATCTTGCTAACAAACAAACAAACAAACACACAAAGCACAGCAATCACAATACCTCCTGGTGGAGGCAATGATAAAAGCAACAAAGCAATGTTTACAGTAAAAGTTTAACTAAAAGCTAAACTAAAAAGATAAGTTTTAAGTTTACTTTTAAAAATATGAACACTCGCAGCGGACCTCAGGTCCTCAGGTAGACTGTTCCACAGTTTGGGGCCATAAAAGCTGAATGAGGCCTGACCATGAGTTTTAGTGTGGACTCTGGGAACAGTTAAAAGATGACTACCTGAGGACCTGAGGGTCTGAGAGGGCTCATATGTTAAAAGCAGGTCAGATAAATACATAGGGCTAAGACCATTAAGACTTTTAAAAAACAATAAAAGCACTTTAGTATAATAATAATAATGCACATGTAAAAATTATAAGTTGTGGCGTAATATTGTTAAAATTGCACTTATTGTTATGTTTTCATCAGGGTCTGTCTGTCTGATAACTCAAAAAGTTATAGATGACAAATGATTAAATTTTGGTGGTGATGGTGAAGGTGTGTTTGTGTGTGTGTGTGTGTGTGTGTGTGTGTGTGTGTGTGTGTGTGTGTGTGTGTGATCTGCGCTCTTCAAGTACTTTTCTAGTTTTTCTTATGAAATTTCAGTTTTTTCAGGTTATTCACATTTCTTTGTGAAAGGATAGTGTTTAAATATCAATATTTTCATAATTTATTGGTTTTATTGCACTAAAACTAGGAGAAAAACTTGTCATTATGTATAGTTTTATGTATGTTCCTATTTTACTGGTCTGGCCCACTGGAGATGTGAATGTGGAACCTGGAAGAAGATGAGTTTGACTCCCCTGTTGTAGAAGATATAAAAGACGGTTTTCACAGATGTTTCCAAACAGGGATAGAAGCAGGAGGGATGAATCTGCGGTTTCAGATTTCTAAGAGGAGGATGTCTCATTTCAATCTGTGAAGCAGCAGTGAATATGTGAGGGGGTAAATGAATGAACACTGGTCTGAACCACAGGAACAGGAACATTCAAGGTGCCTTTGAGCGTCAAACCAGTCCCCGCTCCCAGGTGTGCGTCTATAGAAATGTTAAGCACATCAGCGGTGGAAACACAGTCCCTACGCTCACAGAAGGAATTATTCATGAACTCAGAAGTGGTTTGCTTCTTACATTAGAGGAGATTTCATTATTTTGACTGAAACAAAGTCAGACTTTCAACAGTTGGTTTGGTCAGAATAACTCACGCTGTACAGGATGTCCACCCAGCCCTCCATGGTGATGCACTGGAACACCGTCAGAACTGCAAACAGGATGTTGTCAAAGTTGGTGATGCCAAAGTTGGGTCCGGTCCAGTACTCTCTGCAGTGGGTTCCGTTGGGGCAGGTCCGGGCCGGGGGCTCCAGACCACAGGGCCAGTCTGCAGCCCGCTCACCTGAAAAACACAGGATACGTTCAAACAGGCCTCTGTTCATAGACTCTATTAGGATTTACAGTGTATGTACGCACAGATAGATTAGATTAGATTCTCTTGTTTTACCTTAGTTTAGCTCAAATTAATTTATCTTATTTTATCTTAGTTTAGATTAGATTGTCTTACTTTACCTTAGTTTGAATTAGATTCTCTTATTTTATCTTAGTTTAGTTCAAATTATCTTATTTTATCTTAGTTTAGATTAGATTGTCTTACTTTACCTTAGTTTAGATTAGACTCTCTTATTTTATCTTAGTTTAGTTCAAATTATCTTATTTTATCTTAGTTTAGATTAGATTGTCTTACTTTACCTTAGTTGGGATTAGATTCTCTTATTTTACCTTAGTTTCAATTAATTTATCTTAGTTTAGATTAGATTATTTTATTTTACCTTATTTTAGTTTAAATTAATTTATCTTATTTTATCTTAGTTTAGATTAGGTTGTTTTACTTTACCTTAGTTTAGATTAGATCACTTATTTTACATTGGTTTAGTTTAAATTAATTTATCTTAGTTTATATTAGATTAGACTGTCTTACTTTACCTTAGTTCAGAGTAGATTAGATCGTTTATTTTACCTTAGTTCAGTTTAGATTAATTTATTTTAGTTTACATTAGATTAGATTATATCAGATTAGATTAGAATATATTAGATTAGATTCTCTTATTTTACCTTAGTTTGGTTTAAATTAATCTATCTTAGTTTATATTAGATTACATTACATTATATTAAATTATTTTACTTTACTTTAGCTTAGATTAGAATAGTTTAGATTCTCTTACAGCCTCACCCCTCCCCCACCCCCACCCCCACACGAGTGAAGAGTTGTATGTACTTGTAGAAACTTTCCTGTCCACATCATCTGACCACATTTTCTGCACAGTTTGTCAGATTTTCATGTGAATCCGACCTGGAAAAGCAGCCAAAATGTCACTGTTGTCATTTCTATAGTTCCATCAATGTGTCCCAAAATCTCAGCACAATCATTCATCAGTCACACCTCCAGTCCTCCATCCAATCCTCCATCGAGTAAAACCAAATCAGGCGTCCACCCCCCAAACAGCTGTTGACCCCCTTAGAGCCATGACACCACTCTAAGGAGCACAGGGGAAGGTCAGAGGTTAACAGGTAAATGCTCTGTAGCTCTGATTATGGCTCATTATTGGTAGATTTATACTGTAGGAACTGCAGATTAGAACTGTTAGATTAGATTAGATTACATTACATTAGATTAGATTACATTAGATTACATAACACTGCATTACATTAGATAAAGTTATCCCAGTTTAGTTTAGATTAATTTATTTGACTGCACAATGATGGGTAACATCCTGTAAATAACCAGTCTGTTCACATTTATTCACTCTGAGTGTTTCTGAAAAGCTCCATGTAGTATTAACGGAGTCAAAATAAGCAGAAAACACACACATGTATTATTGTATAGTATGTTAATATCACCATAATCTGTTTATTATGCCATTATCCACCTGTATAATGTGTCCATACTCTGTATATTATATCTTTATCACTAAAACATATGTATTTATTATGTCTATTAACACATTCATTGTACTTTAATAGTGTAAATCATAATAACTGGTCCATTAATCTGTATATAATAAACTATATAGTATATTTATTGCACTCAAACTATACATCCTGTATATTTATGTATATACTGCATATCTACTGGTTCGTTACCTTATGCTTGTACATGTGAATCTGATCTAATATTTTATTTAGTGAGTTTAGACACATATTTAGGAAGTTTAGTGAACATGGCCCCAGTAAACAGCTGACTTGTGTGGGATGATGAAGCGACGGAGGCTGCTGAGAGTTTGTTTAAAGGATGCGGGGGCAACATGTCAGCAGATGGGGATCAGAAGAAAGAATAAATATGCTGAGTATAACAGATGCCTTGTGTGCCCGGCCCTTCTTGAGGGACAGCGCCTCCAACGCAAGCTGTGCCAAGTTTTAACAATGATTTGCAGAGCCAGATTGCACAGGCGCCATCCCTCCAGTGTCACTGCAGTCAAATGTGTCCTTTCCCTGTTCCTGACAGGTGCTGTGTCAGCCCCACGCTGTGTCCACACAGGCTGCACAGCCGGCTTCTGCCGCTCACTAAAGACCTTTAATTGATTTAAGGAAAGCTACCAAATAATCTGGATTTTAAAAAAAGAAAATGTAGTTTTCTATGAGGCAGTGATTCATCTAGAACAGGGCTGTCAAAGTCATTTTAGTTCAGGGGCCGCATTAAGCCTAATATGATCTAAAGTGGGCCGGACCAGTCAAATAATAGAAATAATAGGAGAAGAACTTATAAATAATGTCAACTCCAAAGTTCTTTTTTTTGTTGTTTTTTTTATGTTTTTGAGTGAAAAAAAGTCAAATTCCATAATGAAAATGTCGTACCTGAACATAACATAAACAACAAGAAAAGCACCCTGAGAGCGCAGACCTCCACCAAGGCAGATCCATATCAGAGTCCAAACAAAACAGACAAAAAATCAATCAATCAATCAATCAATCAATCAATCAATCAATCTGAATATGTAATACCACTGATGGCCACTAAGGACTGACTTAAAAATCATCCTCTTGAGATCCAACAATGCATTTTTGATGTGTTTTATCAATAGATAATCTTACTAATGAAAGAAAAGACTAAAATACATATCAGAGTCCAAATAAAACGGATAAAATGAAAAAAAAATAAATAAATCCTAACATGTAATACCACTGATGGCCACTAGGGACTGACTAAAAAAATCATCTTCCTGAGACCCAACAATGCATTTTTGATGCGTTTAATCAGCAAAGAATTATCTAATGGATGACAAGACTAAAAAACATATCAAAGAGTCCAAATAAAACAGACAAAATGGGAAAAAAAATCTGAACATGTAATACCACTGATAGCCACTAGGGACTGACTAAAAAATCATCTTCCTGAGACCCAACAATGCATTTTTGATGTGTTTAATCAGCAGAGAATTATCTAATGGATGAAAAGACTAAAAAACATATCAAAGAGTCCAAATAAAGCAGATAAAATGAAAAGGAAAAAAAAGAAAAAAAAAATCTTAACATGTAATACCACTGATGGCCACTAGGAACTGATTTAAAAATCATCTTCCTGAGACCCAACAATGCATTTTTGATGTGTTTAATCAGCAGAGAATTATCTAATGGATGAAAAGACTAAAATACAAAGAGTCCAAATAAAACAGACAAAATGGGAGAAAAAAAATCTGAACATGTAATACCACTGATGGCCACTAGGAACTGACTTAAAAATCATCCTCCTGAGACCCAACAATGCATTTTTGATGTGTTTAATCAATTGATAATCTTACTAATGAAAGAAAAGACTAAAATACATATCAGAGTCCAAATAAAATGGATAAAATGAGACAAAAAAAAAATCCCAACATGTAATACTACTGATGGCCACTTGAGACAGACTTAAAAATCATCCTCCTGAGACCCAACAATGTGTTTCTGATGTGTTTAATTATCAGATAATCGTCCTAATGGATGAAAAGACTAAAATACATATCAGAGAGTTCAAATAAAACAAAATGAAAAAAAAAAAAAAATTGTACTCCATTGTCATCTGCATAAAGGCTACATATCTGAACACCTTTGTGGAATAAAGAATGAATGCCATGTTTGAATCCAATGAAACAAATCAGCGACTCACATCCCGCCTTTCTGCATCCATATTTACACACTCATGACCGTTTATTTCCACACACACACACAGTTAATAGTGCAGCAGTCCTGGTTTCTGATGTTACTATCAGCGCTGCTCGGCTTAATCGAACCCTGCTGTGACTGTGGGACTGAAATATCTGTGTTGAACGTACTGTACATTAGCAGGTTGTCACAACTGCTTATCCTGACTGCTCTGCACACACACACAGACAGACAGACGGACATATTTTACAGCTGCCCCATCAATAACCCCCCCCCCCCCCCCCCAGTTATGCCTTCACACTCTATCTGACACCAGCAGTGGGGAATGGAAGCCTTCTAGTAATTTTTATCATTGCATTACACAACGAGTCATTTCAGCCAAGTAACGGTTTTCTACAATTACGTTATTGTTGTAGTAAAATAACAGCATCATCATCATCATAATAATAATAAACCAGCTGTAATTTATCAGAAATGGGTTCCTGCTGCAGTGTTAACACACACACAGTTGTGTAGGTAGTTACTGTATTGGTCTTTTTTTTATTTCATACATCAGAGCAGGGGTGTCAATAGGGATGGGAATCGATAAGAATTTAACGATTCCCATTCCATTATCGATTGTGCTTATTGATCCGATTCCTTATCGATTCTCATTTGGTGAGAAAATAAAAGAGTACAAACGGGTGTGTTTGCATTAACTGTCTTTTATATTTCCATCTGCACAGAAAATATGCCATATACAGGGTGGGGAAGCAAAATTTACAATGAACATTTAGTTGTTTTTTCTCAGCAGGCACTACGTCAGTTGTTTTGAAACCAAACATATATTGATGTCATAATCATACCTAACACTATTATCCATACCTTTTCAGAAACTTTTGCCCATATGAGTAATCAGGAAAGCAAACGTCAAAGAGTGTGTGATTTGCTGAATGCACTCGTCACACCAAAGGAGATTTCAAAAATAGTTGGAGTGTCCATAAAGACTGTTTATAATGGAAAGAAGAGAATGACTATGAGCAAAACTATTACGAGAAAGTCTGGAAGATACTATTAAAGAAGAATGGGAGAAGTTGTCACCCCAATATTTGAGGAACACTTGTGCAAGTTTCAGGAAGCGTGTGAAGGCAGTTATTGAGAAAGAAGGAGGACACATAGAACAAAAACATTTTCTATTATGTCAATTTTCTTGTGGCAAATAAATTCTCATGACTTTCAATAAACAAACTGGTCATACATTGTCTTTCAATCCCTGCCTCAAAATATTGTAAACTTTGCTTCCCCACCCTGTACAGTATGTACAAATAACACTGGGTTACAAAAAAATGTTTTTTGCAAGTTGTCTAGGTTTTTTCAACTGAATTAGGACCATTTTGCACCGCTAAATCCAAAAACGACATCTGTTTTTCTCAATCAGGTCAGGTTTTTTGCCAATTGGATTTTGAAAAATTTGATCTTCTCACAAAATATAATAATTAATACCAAAATAAGATTGGTAAGCACACTTTATGAAACTTGTGACTTGATTCCTGTTAGGTACAATGGTGTATTCACCGCAGATGTAGCAGAATACGTCAGGCTTATTTTTGCAAGATCTTCTAGTCGAAGACATTTCATTCACCTGTAATATTAAAAAAACCATTAATCATAAATTGGCAGAAGTAAAATCTTCAGAATTCGTTTATTTGCAAGAAATATGAAAGAATTTTGTATCATATGATGTGAAAATGCCCATAAATGTAAGCAAAAATGTTAAAAAGCCAATATGTAGCATAGTTCAGAAAGTTGACCTGATTGAGCAAAATTAATGTGATTTTTGGATTCAGCACACCAAAATGATCCTAAATCAGCTCAAAAAACTTAAACAATAAAATTGTTGTTGACCCGTGTAATAATAACACATGACGCTGGGCCCAGTCGGGGGGGGGGGGGGGGGGGGGGGGGGGCGCTACAGTGAAAGTGAAACTAAAGACTCTTTATTAATTCCTCTATTGCCGCATGTCCACTACATGGAACCAGTTCGACTCGGTTCGACTCGGCTCGTCTCCCGTTGTTGTGCACCTCATTTCCTTTCCTCTACCTTCTGAAACTTGTATTTGAGGGGGTACGACGTTTGTTACCCACACCGGAACCAGAACTGGGCCCGGATGACGGCCTGGTGTTCACTCTGCTGCTAGAGTCACAAGCGCGGCTAAGTAGCGTATCAAATGAATCCCATGCTGTGGACAAATGCTTGAACATATTGGAGGGATTCCACCCTTTTGAACAAATGGAAGCTTTGACAGTGTTCCAGTGGACCTGGTGTGGTCTGTTTAGACCGTTTCTGCCTCAACGCCATGTTGGCCACGTTCTGACCAAAACAATGCAGCGTACGTGTGATGTCATCGTGCATGCGCAACGAAGGTGGAATCAATAAGCAGAATGGTTAAACAGGCAGGCAAATGATTCCAAGGAATTGAGCTACTGGGATCCAGTTCTCAAAAAGAACCGGTTCTTGATTCCCATTCCTAGGTGTCAAAGTCATGTTAGTTCAGATCCACACTCAGACCGAAATGATCGCTAGTGGGTCAAACTAGTAAAATAAGAACAGAATAACCAATAACATAATAACCAAATTGCTACCGAAAAACATTCAAAAAATGTTTTATGAAAGAGAGAGAGGGGGGGGTTATAATTTAAGGGAAATTTTAAATCTAAAGGTCAGAAGCGTGCGTACTACATTGAAAAGCTTTCGTATCACTGTTAGGGGAGTTAAACTGTGGAACAGACTGAGTGCAGAACTAAAACAAATTGCCAGTATGATTGTTTTTAAAAAGAGGCATAAAGAAATGATAAAAAGATCATTTTCACTTGTTCCATTAGCAGATTTTTTTTTTTTTCCTTGAATTAAGCAAAAAAAAAAATCTTGAATAAAGCAAAAAAATCTGCATATGGAACAAGTGAAAATTATCTTGGTAAGATTTCTTAAAATATGATTTTCCAGATCTATTGTCTAAAAATCAGTTCTTATATCTCACTGAAAAGTTATTCTATAGGTGATTAAGTCTTATTTTAAATGTGATGAGTTATTTGGACTAGAAATGAGAAAAATATACATGGTAATATTTTGATTTTTGCAGTGTACATTTGTGTATTTGTCCTATTTTTCTCACTCAAGTTCCCAATTTGAAAAAAAAAAAAAAAAAATCAACATGTGAAATCAACCCCAGACTGTTAATCTGCTTCATTTGTTGTTGAATAACCAGGGAACAGGACACATCTGGACATGAAGAATGCTTGTCCGATTACATTTGAGCCTCTGAAAATGGAGGGAATAGCTTTAAAATTGTTGTAATTCCAATAATAATAATATAAGCCGTTAATAGATTATTTTTGCTGCAGCTGTAAGTCCACACTTCAATCATATCTCCATGGCTTTCTTTCAGATCCAATGTGGTGGTGTCCAGGGGTAAAATTACAACATTTGTCATTGTCCAAATACTGACTGTATGAGGAATGTACATAATTTGAGTTTAAGCTACAGATAAACTGCTCTGTATGCATTTGCATAGAAAAGAAGCTTCTGCCAGGTGATATGTGTCTGAGCCACACCTCTAATGTGACAGACACATAGTGAAAATAGTGAAATTAGGACCTTATCTGTGGCAGCATTTGATCAGGAGGCTGACTGTATGAGTGTCTGTACTGAGTCACAGCAGAAGTCATCAGTCAAAGACAACGGAGAAAATGCCATTTATCAAAATCAAGACCACAGAAACGGCTGTCAGAAACTCTGCTGTGCACTTACAGGTATAAAAGCACACAGATACCAGCACTGTGGACGTACAGCGACTCATAAAACACACAGCTGAGCAATCATTTATGTACATGGACAAAAGTATGTGGACATGTTGAGTTCAGGTGTTTCTTTTCTAACAGGGGTCTGGGATACAAAACAATAATGACTAATGTTAAAATTAGGGCTGGGCAAGTTAACGTGTTATTACCGCATTAATGCATTCATTAAATAACGCCAACATTTTTTTAAAATCTCCCGTTAATGCCGTTCTGCCTTTCAACTATGCGATTAATCGCAGAAATCCACGCAATTAATTGTGATTAAAAATTTTAATCGCTGCCCACCACTAGTTAAAATATAATTTTATATTGGGATAAATATCATATTGATTATTCATATAGAGGGTATGCACGTGACATCACCACTAGCGGAAATCCCGATGGTTCCCCCCACTGAGTGGCAGAAAGAGGGAGATGAGTGACAGCGTTGGCTTCAATACTGTCTAAACTGAAGAACAATATTTAATAAAAAAAATAGGACCAATGGCCCTGTAGCTTACTGGCCAAATTAAAAGCTTTGGGAAATGTATTCAGATGCCATTTATTATCACCCAGTTCTGTGTATTTATTATATTACAGAAATAGCCCATGTTTTGGTCATATTCCAATCAGATCTGTAAAAAATTCAAATTCACACTTGATATCACTGATACTGATTTATTGGATCAATCCACTTCCTATCTCTTATAATGGGAAAATTTGTCAAAGTCGCACCAAATCCAGAATCAGATCCGGATCGATATAATTTCAATACCTTGTGTTGACATTATCATACAGAAGCTGTATACCAAGTTTGAAGTCAATCAGAACTGGAGTTTCGGAGAAAAAGACGATTGAAATTTTTTCCCCATAAGAGCCCATGTTAAATTTTCCATAAGTTCCTGGATCCAGAAGAAGATCCTGATCAGCATGTGGACATTATGTTTGGGTCATCACCCCATCAGGGCTGGACTGTAGAAATTTACACTGGATATCATTTATATTTATTGAGTTATTGCATCGATTCACTTCCTATCTCTTATAATGGGGAAATTTTTCACAGTCGCACCAAATCCAGAATCAGATCCGGATCCAAATTTCAATACCTTGTGTTGACATCATCATAAAGAAGCTGTATACCAAGTTTGAAGTCAATCGGAATTGTAGTTTCGGAGAAGAAGACGATTGAAATTTTTGTAACAGACGACAACAACAACGGATGCTGCGTGACAATAGTTTATGGCCTGTTGGCCGGTAAGCTAACAACTAGCAAACCTGCTCTAAAAACCAATTAAAACTAACTGAATTAGAGAAAAAAAAAGTCAAAACTAAATAAAAATAAACTATAATGAAAAATCCAAAACTATTAGAATGTTGATTTGCTCTAGTACAAATGCTAATATTTGTCTCTGTGGTAACAGACAAACCCATATTTTGGGCCACAGTACTGTAGCAGTAGACATTGCCTTATTATTTACAGTCAGAGCATGAAAAATATTTGAGAAATCTTGAGGTAGAACATTTAAAATCATAGTCATGGATAAAAAAATAAATAAATAAATAAATAAAATAAAATCAGTGTTGAGAGAAATTCAGTCAAAACCATCTCTGAGGTATTTCAGAAGCAAATGTAACAGTTTAACCCAAACTAACCAATGCAATGATATTTATCCCATAATATAAAACTATATTCTGACATTAGTCATAATTGTTTTGTATCCCAGACCCCTGTTAGAAAAGAAACACCTGAATTCAACGTGTCCACATACTTTTGTCCACACAGTGTATGTCCCTGTGAACAGGAAACACAGAAACACAAAGTTCTTGTTGGCACAGTCTGACTTGTGATCAGTGTTGTCGCACAAACACCAGATCCAAGCTGTTGCTCTCACCAGTGTCGATCCTGAAGCAGGTGGTGTGGAATTTTCCCATGTAGAACTCCACCCCGATGATGGCAAACATGACGATGGCGAAGAAGAGCAGCAGGCCGATCTGAAGCAGGGGGACCATGGCTTTCATGATGGACTTCAACACCACCTGGAGGCCTGAAGCAGAGACAGAGAGAAGAGCTGAAAGCACAGTGGACTGGACCAGGACTGACTGAGCCCCAGTCTGCATGGTTAGGTTTATATATGTACGTATGAGATGGATGAACAAGGGTAGGAGTGAGTGTGTGATGGAAATACAAACCCAGAAAGAAAGAAAGGGAGCGAGAGACAGACAGATAGATAGATATCTAGATAGATAGATAGACACACAGATAATGTGAAATATATACATAAAGTTCCTCTGTATAAATGTAGAGCATATAAAAAATGCAGTTATTTCATGTTCTTCACATTTTTCGGAGGTTTATATATATATAAACATTTTCATTCTGTACTTCTACTTGTTTCACTGTTGTTTTACTGGTTCTGATCCACTTCAGATCATACTGGGCTGAATGTGGAACCTGAACTAAAATGACTTTGACACCCCTGGTCTAAATGTGAAGTGTCTGAGAGATAACGTGTCATGATGTGACACTATATAAATAAAATTTGATGACTGATACTCATGCATGTAAGGGTAAAATGCAGAAATTGAATTGAAATTTTCCAGATTCAGTGATTTTTGAAGCTCGTTCCAATCTTTCGCTGCTGGATATTGAAACAATGATCGATCAGAGGCATATATTTAAGTGGGTATAGTCAGTGTGTGGAGCTGGGATGTCCACGTGTTGTTGTTGTTGTTGACAAAGGTTGAACGGTGACAAACCCAGAAGACATTTGTAGATGAACATGAACCAGTGGATGACACCCCTGAGCCTCATAACAACCCAACAGCGTTTCCCTTTTGTTCTTTTATGACAGGGGCATCAAACATACGACCCCTGGGCCAAAACCGACCCTCCAGAGGGTTCAGTCCACCCCACAGGATGAATCTGTAAAGTTCAACGGTTACACAGAGGACACTGACCGTCAAGTCATATGGATCATAACATTAAATGGCTTTTAATCAATGAGTGAGATGTTTTTACCTCTGCCAGGAGGTATTGTGATCACTTTGCTTTGTTTGTTTGTTTGTTTGTTTGTTTGTTTGTTTGTTAGCAACTTTACGGGAAAACTATTCCACCCATCTTTACCAAATCTTCCCACAGATAGGCCTAGGCCCTGGGACCAACCCATTAAATTTTGGGCCAAGTCGGCCAACGTTCAAGGTCACAACAAGGTCACAAAATCTACAATTTTCCTATCTGTCATCATTGAGCAATTTTCCAAAATTCATTAAAAAAATTCAAAACGACTCCGATTAGCCTCCAATTTGATCCACCCGTAGCTTAGAACAATATCTTGTATCTGGCACAAAATTGTCCACATCCACTGTGGAATGTGGACTCTGTGGACATTTACATTTAACATTGAAAATCCCATTTACCACACATTTTTCATTAGAACTCAACAAATATTGATTGCAATTGAATCTAATTTGACAGACACATGACTGGTACCAAGCTTCAACTTTTTCTGCTGTATGGAACAACCTTGAAACTGTTTAATTTAAAAAGAAATAGTCGATCCACACATGCACACCGTTCGGGGTGCTTGGCGCAGGTTTGCGTTCTCTGAACACTTGTTTATATGATATTTTGCTATTATTTTACTGGTCCTGCCAGATTCAGGTTAAACTGAGCTGTATGAGCTAAAATGAGTCTGACACCCCTGTTCTATACTAGGGGTGTTAGAAAATATCTGTTCTGCAAGATATCGCGATATTTCATTTCACAATACTGTATCGATATTAAAAAGTACTGTATTGATATTTTTAGGTATTTATTCAAATGCAGATAGGGCGGAGGTTCATTTTTGTTTTTCTTTATTGTTTGTATCTTATTTATTATTATTTAACACTGTTTTATTAAATAACGGTTATTTGAAGCATCCTAAAAGCACTTCTTACTGTCTGAGAGGCACATGTTTGTTCCTTTGTTGGGACTGCATAAAAATATTATTATGATGTCAGTTATGAACTAATAGAATATGAACATTTGAACAGGATCTTAAACTGTAATGTCTGTAAAACATCATTTAAGTTTTAACACAGGAACATTTTGTAAAATAACGTTAGATCCTGTTGTGATTAAATAAAAATGTGTTCAATATTTTTGCATATTTCTGGTGTAATTCAATTATTCCAGGAAATAATCATTCTAAAAAAAGAAACAAACAAACAAAAAATGCCTTTTTAACAGTATCATGATATATCGTGATATATCGTATTGTGATTTGTATCGTATCGCCAGATTCTTGCCAATAAACACCCCTATTCTATAGTATTCTATAAATACCGTCTGGACCACAGCTCTTTGGGTTTGTTGTTGCTCCCGTTTTGAAATTGCTTCTGTATCCTAATGATGCACCTTTTGTACCATCGTTCCTAAATCAAAACCAAATGCTAAAAACCGCTGTCTTATCTTAATTACCCTTCATGCTCTCAAGTCGACAAAAAATGTAACACGAAATGCAACTTGAACGAACAACTTGTATCACCTTCAGGTTCCAAAAACACTTAACCTGACAGATTCAAACTTTAATGTGACTCTGAGTACAAACCAAACAGTAGCTGTGATGCATTATCATAATAATCCTGTGTAATAATATCTTCATGTTGACTTACTGGGGATTCCTGACACCAGTTTCAGGGGTCTCAGCACTCTCACTGCTCGTAGCGTTCGCAGGTCAAAGTCCGAGCCCACGGTGGCCAAGATCCTGTAAAAACACAAAGACACCGGAGTTAGTGACAACAAACCATCACCTAAACCCAAAACCCACCACTGTTGGTTCTCACAATAACAAATAAATAAATAAATAAAAACAACCAAAATGACTTTAATGGAACACCTCATATAAGATAATTAAGTCTTGAATGGACGTTAACATTAGCATTAGCACTGCAGCTAATTTACAATCTGATCCATAATGAGCTGATTCATCTGAACTTCTATAATATGACAAATCTATTTCTTCAACCCAAATCATTCTGGTTTCAGATTAATTGCTTTGGCCATATGATGGAACATTTTACAAACTAGTGGGAACGATAAATAAGTAGTAATACGTCTTCAACTACCAAACCAGAGTGAAATCTTTCATTTTTAGTCTTAAGTACCTTTGACCCAACTGGAACCCACCCATGTGTCAATACTGAAGCTGTTGCTGTGGCAACACCATGAATGTTTCACCATGAAACAGGAAGTACTTATATACGTAAGAGGTACACACAATCACACACAGAAAAAACAGCAGATGCGTCTGTCCTCATATGAAGTATTTCTGTTCTGGTTCTGGCTACTTGAAGGTTAAGCCTGTTTCCTTTTCCTGCAGATGAATCCACAGATTCATAAAGTCTGGACACAAGGTTGTCCAGGATCCAGGATCCTGTCCAAGACCAGGACCAGACTGGACAATTCCACTCAGCCACTCCAGGGTCAGTCACAGCAGACTGATACCACCCAAACAAACCTCTGAACCACACAGGAGAGCATTCCTGTCAGTGTCCATCAGACTGATTAATTTCACCTTAAAACCACATAATTATAATTACACACAACAATATTTCTGCACTTCCTTATGTATATTTATTTGAATTATGACGTTAATAGTATATTGTCTTGTACATATTGTACAAATTGCTGTTCTAACTGTGTGTAATAGAGTGTTTGAATAATGGTTATTTATAATGGTGTTCATAATGTATAATGGTGTAATAGAGTGTATATACACACACACACATATATATGCCTCGTTAGCCTCATAGTATAATTCAAATTTAGTATGAGTCACATTTTTGGCTAAATTGTGATGTCTGCGTAACATTATTCTCCTAACACTGCTGCTTCACAAAGATTTTTTTTTTTTTTTTGTAGTATTGATCATTTCTTTCCTGCTACTTTTTAATATACTTGCATGAAGCACCTGTAACAGAACAATTTCACCTGGGATTAATAAAGTATTGTGACTCGGATGTTTGTTTGGCAGCGTCTGGTTATGTCATGCACTGCTTTTAACTTTGACCAGAGCTGTGACACACTCAGATGTCTATGTGTGTGTGTGTGTGTATGTGTGTGTGTGTATATGTGTGTGTGTGTGTATATATATATATATATATATATATATATATATATATATATATATATATATATATATATATATATATATATATATATATATATATATATATATATATATATATATATATACACATGAATTAAAGTAGGTGCTTATTAAAATTCATTTCATTACCTCCACCAAGGAGGTTCTGTTTTTGCCGGTGTTGGTTTGTCTGTCTGTTTGTCCGTGTGCAAGATAACTCAAAAAGTTATGGATGGATTTGGATGAAAATTTCAGGAAATACTGATACTGGCACAAGGAACAAATGATAAAATTTTGGTGGTGATTGGGAGGGGTGGGGGCAATGATCTGCCTTGATAGAGGTCTGCACTCTATGAGTGCTTTTCTAGTTTTCAAAATGTAACAGAATTTCCAAACATCATTTTATTTTGTCTGTTCCTCCTGTTCTGACGTCTGTTCTGGTCCAGACTCTGCTGACAACACCAAGCAATGGAATCACACACATCACCAAACAGTTCCCTTGGTATTTGTGTGCATTCATGTTCAGTGGCTGCTCTCAATTCAGCGACTGTTGTGGGTCTCATAGCGTAGACTTTGTCTTTTAGGGATCCACATAAAAAACAGTCTAGTGGTGTGAGGTCTGGTGAACGAGGAGGGTATTTAACGAAACCCCTCCGTCCAGTCCACCTGTTTGGCAAGTTCACCAGACCTCACACCACTAGACTGTTTTTGCTTGTCAGCAGTGTCTGGGCCAGAACCGACGTCAGCTTGAGAACAGGTGGTGACAAAACTACAAAATGATGTTTGTAAATTCTATTACATTTGGAAAATTAAATGAATTTTAATAAACACCTACTTTACAATTATTTAAAGTGTGTATACATTTTTTTGGGACTCCCTGTGTGTATATATGTATGTATATATACATATATGTATGTGTGTGTGTGTGTGTGTATATATATATATATATATATATATATATATGGAGAGAGAGAGAGAGAGAGAGAGAGAGAGAGAGAGACAGACAGACAGACAGACAGACAGACAGACAGACAGACAGACAGACAGAGACAGAGAGACACACACACATATATATACATATACATACACACACATACATGCATATCCACACATGTGCATATGTGAGTGCAGTGTCCATTGAGTCCCAGCTGGCAGCCCTCATTACAGCCTGCACACTGAGGGACAGACTTAAGTGCTCCACTGAAACACAGGAAAAAAGAAAACACATGCTGGAGGCTAAGAAGAGAGAGGAAGATGCAGTGTATGGAGCAGAGGTCAGCGTTAAAGAACAGAGAAAAACACGACTGTAAAGAGATGATATCTAAGCAAACGTATAGGAGGAGGAGGAAAAAGAAGGGCAGGACAGATATGGATTTCTTGTGGAATCAATAGAGAACATGTTCCCTTCTAAAATCTCCTCCTCACATTTGGGAATAAGCCTAATGCACAACAAAGAAAACTAAATTATGGATTTTGACACTCCAGCTCCAGCAGCTGATTCAGCGGTTCAGAGAGTTCAGAGGAAAAGTGTGGCAGATGAACAGGCTGAATCTACTCCATTTATTTGGTTTTGTAAATGAACTGGAGGATGTCTCAATTATTTTTTCTTCTGTCACTCCAAAAATGTTCACACCAGGGTGAAAAATGCGTTCTCTACATCTCGTTTCATCATGTCTTTGTCTCCTAACCACCTCCATGTGTGTGCAATTACACATCCAAACCGTTTGCTCCTCCTTTTCAGATGTGGTAAATATAGACACAGTTTCCATCAGTAAAATTGCTTTGGGGTTTGATAAATCACTTTGCGTGTGCTAAATTAATATATTTACATTTTCTCCTCCCACCACACGCACAACTGCGTCTAAACACCCCATATTGCATATTCATTGTGCCAAATGTACTAACTGGATGCAGACGCGCTATTTTGCACCTTTGAAAGATGCAACCCTTAGTGCGCACTGTTAGTAAATCAGTTTGTACATTTTTTGTGCGTGCAAAGAGTTTGCACACGTTTTAATACACGCAAACCTTTGATAGATCCGGCCCTCAATGTACTGCTGCCCATCTTGGCCAGGACACTCTTGGAAAAGAGATTTTTTATCTCTATGAGGTTTTCCTGGTTAAACATAAAGGTAGGTAAATAAATAAATAAATAAATGTTATTACACATATGTATTGGTTTCTGTAGATTTCTACCACACCTGGGCAATATGGTAAAACATTCTCTCTCTCTCTCTCTCTCTCTCTCCATCTCTCTAAGAGATAGAGCTTATATGTCTTGTATACCTATATATTTTCAATAAAGTTGGAAATTTAAAAAAAAGATTATTACGTTGCCATTAAAATCCTCTCATTGATTTCCCTTTAACAGATGTAGTGGCTTTAGATGCAGCTGGTTCAGTGTGTGTTTAGTTGTGCTGCCACTAACGACTCATTTTCTAACGTTTGATCTTTTGACTAATGTTTGTTATTTACTTAAATATTACCAAACAAAAAATTACAAAGTAAGCGTAACTGTAAGAGTGGGGGAATGAAAGTTAAGACGCTTATAAGACAGGAGGGTGTCTTCTCTCTCTCTCTCTCTCTCTAATTAGGCGGTCAATCGTTAAACCACATGTCAACTACAAAAACTGACAGTGGCTAATTTTCATAGTTGATTACGTTGACTAATCACGACAGCACTAAAATAATACAAAAGGAAGTCTCTGACAACCTGCTTTTACCATAATTTAGTGCAGAAAACCCAGATCCAGTGTTTCTTTCCTCAGTTACCAGACCAGCTTCATGTGTCTGCATGCGATCGTCTAAATATTACAACATTAGTCCAAAATTATGCAAAAACACAGAGTTTTTAGTCAAACAACTACAACAAAAAGCCATCATGTCGCCTCGGCTCTAAACCCTGTGAATATTAATGATATTTTTGCGAACGTCCCAAATGGGTATGTTTTTCAAACCTCCCCGTTAAGTACTGGTACGAGCTCCGAAGCGGCACAAAATCCTCAAGGGCACAATAGCTTTTATGTGGAGGGTAGCAAACGCTCATGTCTGACTGGAAAAATATCTTCACATGCACACGAACGAACACGAGCGCACATACAGAAAACAAGAAAGGTCGCTTATTGCTCCCTGGTTAGCAGTTGGCATGGCAACCAATAAAGCACATCTGTGCTTTATGGGAATTATCATTATGGAGCGAATCAGTGTGTGCTGCCAGGAAAGAGCCTGTTTTGTAATTTAGAAATTATTATTTTATACATTTTTCAAGCATACTCACTGCAGCTGATCAAATTCTCTGGCAGTGATGGATTTCTAAACACTCCTTTTTATAATTGTCTCATTAGTTTTCCGCTCGTAAAAAGTGAACATTTTCTGCAGTTTTCAGCACTGTGTAGGAAACTCTGATGAAGCAGCGACAGAAGGTGATACGGTGAGAGATCTGAGTACGCAAGTGAGTTTAGGATGATGCAGTGATGAGGAAGAAAGCCTCTTAACACTTCAAACACACTCACATTCAGATCCACAAACATTATACGAAACGGAATGTCTTTCTACTGCTGTTTATGTCAAACACTATAATCACAGGTGTCAAACATGCGGCCCGGGGACCAAATCCGGCCCACCAAACGGTCAAGTCTGGCCCCTGGGATGAATTTGTGAAATGCAAAAACTACACAAAGATAATAACAATCCTTTTAGTTCAGGTTCCACATTCAGACCAATTTAATCTCAAGTGGGTCAGACCAGTAAAATACTATCGTAATAACATAGAAATAATGAAAACTCCACATTTTGCCTCTTTGTAAATGTAAATATGTTCATGTATTTACACTAAAACAAAGTATAATTCCAAAAACAACGTAAATAACCTGAACAAATATGAACCTGAAATGTCTTAAGAGAAGTCAGTACAATTTTAACAATATTCTACCAGTTGCTAAATGTTTTGGTAACACTTAATAGTAAGTCCACACTATGAAGCATTAGTTAAGCATTAACAAATACTGAATTCATCATTTATAAAGCATATTTATGACACGAATACTCATTAATATATGGTTTATCAGCATAGCTATGATGGTTTTACTCATCATTTATAAGCTCATACAATGTGCTTAATGATTGTATTTTCATACTTTATAAATTATGTGTTCAGCATTTAAAAATTTAGTTTTGCATCACTTACAAACAAGTTATGATGTGCATTTTTGCTCACACATACACTATTCAGACATTTACTAATGGTTAGTAAATATGTTAGTGGGTATTTTATACTAACTCACACATTTATTTTCCAATAGATGTCCTATAAACAGTTCTTAATACAGGAATTAATTTTCTCCAGTAGCTATAAGGTACTTCCTACTCATTAATTAAGTATATGGTGTGAGCTCATCTAAAGTGTGCACCATCTATGCCATCTAAAGCATTTACAAATGAGATTTAAAGGTTGGCAGATCAATGCCAAAAGACTCTCAAAAGTCTCAGTTATTCTAACAAAGGAGTTCTTCTAACAAATAAAACAAACTGCATGATTGAATGATGAATTATTATGATTATGAATGATTAAGTAGAACATTTATAGCTGTGCTGATAAACCATATATTAATGAATATTCATGTCATAAATATGCTTTATAAATAATGAATTCAGTATTTGTTAATGCTTAACTAATGCTTCATAGTGTGTACTTATTATAAAGTGTTACTAATGTTTTGTGTGTTTGTAGATCTACTGTGATCTGTACGTTATAATGTACATGTGGAAATGATAAACTGAGGCAGAATATTGTTAAAATTACACTTATTTTTTCAGTTTGTTCATGTTATTCACATCTTTCAAAAGGATAGTTTGTAGATGTAAACCTTTGCATAATGTACATTTACTTTTTTCGCTCTGAAACATAAAGAAAAGCTTGGAGTTGACATTATTTACATATTGTTATGTTATTATTTTACTGGTTCGGCCCACTGCAGATCTAATTTAGCTGAATGTGGAACTGAACTAACATGAGTTTGACACCCCTGCACTAAATGGACAAAAGGATGTCCCTGTATGTCAGCGTCATGTTCTATGTGACATATATTTTGTTTCTTTTGTACATTTCATGCTATAGCCTATATCCTAACCCCCAACCCCCCTCCACATTATGATGACTTAATGTAAATACTGTATATTATTCTACATAAATTCTACATAACCTCCCAACAGAAGTGGGCGGTACTTCCACTGGAGGACGACTCAACTAATTCAATCAAAGTCCATATATGACAGGGGACTCAAACTTGCGGCCCGGGGGCCAAATGCCAAAGGTTCCAATGCAGCCCCTGGAACGAATTTGCAAAGTGCAAAAATTCCAGTCAAGGCTGTGGAACTCATTTTAGTTCAGGTTCCACATACAGACCAATATGATCTACAGTCAAATAACAGGAGAATAACCTACAAAAAAGAATGACTTCATATTTTCTTCTCGGTTTGATGTGAAAAAAATAATATTACACTATGCCTGTAGTTAAATAATGACATATAATGAATAATGAATTTTTGTCTTTGTTTTGGTGCAAAAAATAACATTAAATTATGAAAATATTTACATTTGCAAACTATCCTGTAACAATAAAATGTGAATAACCTGAACAAATATGAACAATCTGAAACGTCTAAAGAAAATTAAGCACAATTTTAACAGTTTTCTGCCTGTTACTCAGTGTTTAGTGTCTTTGTAGATCTGATCCATAATGCACATGTAGAAATGATAAGTTGAAAGCATGATATTGTTAAAATTGCACTTATTTTTCTTGAGAAATTTCAGTTTTTTCAGGTTATTCACATCTTTTTTGTTTGGATAGTTTATAAAAGTAAGTATTTTCAGAATTTAATGGGTTTTTTTTTGTTGTTGTTGTTTTTAACTAAAATAAAGAAAAATTTGGAGTTGTGATTATTTATAGGTTATGATGCTATTGTTTTACTGGTCCAGCCCACTGGAGATCAAATCCGGCTGAATGTGGCCCCTGAAGGAAAATGAGTTTGAGACCCCTGATATATGACTTCTATCAGCGATCAGTAGGAACTATATTGATATCTGTAATCATTTCCATGTTAAAAACCATCAAAATATGGACCATTAGAAGGAAAGGCACATTTTTAATATTTCAAAAATGTATAAAAAACCAAAAAACCAAAAAAAAAAACCCCTCAAAAATCTAAATTTTTCCAAACTGCTAAACTTTGTAGACATTGTCCAAAGGAAGATACATACAAAATTTGAACAGATTTTTTTTTTTCGTTTTTCTCTTCTTTTCATCCTCTTCTCTAAAAACAGTGCTGTGATGGTGAGGTGTTAGAGCAACAACAGCATTAACACTGATGACAGTATATTTAGATAAACTGTACTTTCATCTCATTTGGTTACCCGTTTTCCTCCTTTTTTCCCCTCTCTCTCTTCTTCCTTTCTCTTCTTCTCACTTATTTTCAGTTCATTAATGGTTATCTTTTGTCATACCCCTGACTTTTTCAGAAGCCCACATCACAACATTCACACCACATACACTTCCCACACACTTCACCACACACAAACACACTTACACAACCAAGACAGGACATAGATCCGTACGACCTGGTCAGTCAAACAGTTGGTTTCTTTTGTACATTTCATGCTAGAGCATATATCCTACCCCCCTCCACCCTCCCTCCCCCCACATTATGATGACTTAATGTAAATATTGTTTAGTATTACACACAGGGTGCAATTCATCCAAAAAACAGACGGGGGGTTTGTTATTTTTTGTTTTTGAGCCGTCTGTGTGTGTGTGTGTGTGTGTGTGTGTGTGTGTGTGTGGGGGGGGGGGGGGCAGTTATATATGTGGGGGTGCTGGCGTGAAACGAAAGTGAAACTACATATTTTCAATGTCCAACTCCCAGGTTCTATTCCTCTATTATACAGCGAATCTTACACAAAATTTTCACAACTTCTAACCTGTATCCACCGGACACACACATGCTGGGTCCCATGAATGTGTCATGTTCACCCCCCCACGGCACCCCAGTGCATGGGGACGTTTGTGAATTCTCAAACTGCCGACAGTTCAGTTCAGGTGAATGTTAGTGTCACTAATGTAGGATATACTGTAGGTGAAAGAAAACCGTCACAACCTGCTGTTATTTACATTGTTTAGTTGCGCCCCCCCCCCCCCCCAAGGAGGAAATTCATTGAGCAGAAGTATGGATGTAAAAACCGGGTGGGGGATGGGGGGGTGGGGGGTTGATTCCCCTATCCTCCCCAACAAATCGCACCCTGATTGTACATAAGTTTCCTTGCCCTTGCTTAAATAAAGGTTATATCTATATATATATCTATCTATACATATCTATATCTATATCTATATACACACACACACATATATGTGTGTATATATATGTGTGTGTGTGTGTATATACATATATATATATATATATATATATGCTTGAAATGAATCCAACCAGTAGTTTTAGACAACAAGATTGTTGAAATCTAAACACTGGTGAGCTTTAGTTTGACCATTCAAGGTCAGTCAAGGTCAAAGGTCATGGACCCAAATGAAAGTCCACATATGACTTCTATCAGTGCTCAATAGTAACTATATTAATATCTGTAACCATTTCCATGTTATAAACCATCAAAATATGGACCAGTAGAAGGAAAGGCACATTTTTAATGTTTTAAAAACTTTTACAAAATTTTAAAATCTAAATTTCTTCAAACTGAATAAAGTTTGTAGACATTCTGGAGTAGATTTAACCTCCTCAGACCCAGCTGTGGGTTTTCTGTCCACATTTGTGGACGAGAGTTTCACAACTTTATACAAAAAAAAAAAAAAAAAGAAAACTGTCTACCACAAAGGACATTCCATAAAAATTTTAAAAACTGCATCTGAAAAAACTGTTGCATCATGATGTTTCTAATATAGGCACTTATTTAATAAAAAAAAACAAAAAAAGCTAGTACTTTGCTGACATGTCCAGGGTCTTAGGAGGTTAATGTCATTGTAGAATGGCTATACAACAAAACTAGGTAGAGCTTACCTTCTTTTTATGTTTTTATGTTTAATGTGTCAGGTAGAATACACACTTTGTCTTTTCATTCTACTTTCTTTTTTAATGTAACTTATTTTTAGCTATTTACACTGTATTTACGTATTTATTGTTGATGTGGTATGACTGTATCTGTGGAGCAGTGACTGTAGTTTGAATTTCCCTTGGGGATTAATACAGTAAATGAATCAATGAATCTATCTATCTATCTATCTATCTATCTATCTATCTATCTATCTATCTATCTATCTATCTATCTATCTATCTATCTATCTATCTATCTATCTATCTATCTATCTATCTATCTATCTATCTTCTTAAATTAAAAGGACGAATAGCAATGAATAAGACATCTGATAAAATCAAAACATCCAATAAGATCAAACATCCAGTGAAAACAAACATCCAGTAAAATCAGCCAGCCACTAACACATTCATTAGAATCCACAGTTCAGACACAGTTGGAGGTATTTAACTCCCAAGGAAGCTGCATTTCAAATTTCAAATTAATCTGACTGGTAGATTCGTAACAGATGTTTGAAGAAACTGCTAACAAAGACAGAGACGAAAACGACAACAGAGACAACAACACCTTCACAATACCTCCTGGCCTATCGGCTGGTGAGCTAAAAAGAACTAAACAACAAGCATCAAACCTTAAGACTCTGCAAAATATGTCTGAGTGAGTCATCCCAGTACACACATGAAGCCAGCGCGACCTAAAAGAAACAGACTGAAAACAGGATCTGAAGTCATGAATCATCCGTCCATGCTGTTTCTATTCCCTGAACAATCGATAACTCCCATAGCTGTGGGCCGTGCATACATGTACGAGTGTGTCTGCACTTTGGCCTGTGAACGGATGAGCTGACAGCGCTGTAGACAGACAGTCGGGCAGGAGAAGGAGCGACCGCTTTTAATATCCCTTTATCATCGCCACAATATACCCATGTGGGCGCCAGACGCAGCTCGCACAGGAAATGTACGGAGGCTGATGCTATCATCCGTCAGTCAGTCGTTCACGTGCTCACACAGTGACGGGCTGCTTTCTTCTGGACGTCACAGGTTCAAAGAAAGAAAGCAATAAGAGACACAATAGGGCTGGGTATCATGGGCAGTCTCCTTAATCGATTTGATTTCGATTCATTAGGTTCTGAATCGATTAATTGCGATTCGATTCAGTATTAATTGATTGATTCAGATTCATTTACTGATAGCAAAGTACAATTTTAAGTTGTAACTTGATTATTTGACTACTGCAGCCATGCAACACAGAATCAATATTGATATTAGAAAGGAAATAGATCTGACATTTCAGCTGTAAACAGATGAATCTGCTCTGAAATAATGAACAGGACACAAACATGTCCATGTTTCTCCAGTGGCTCAGAACAGACTTCTCCATCATCTTTATTCTGTTTTATACCTGGTGCTTCCAGCCTTAAAGGTGGGGTCTGAGATCTTGGAAAAACGGTTCGAGCTTGCTACATTTTGAAAATACTCAATTCAAAAGTCCAAACCCCTTTCTTCAGACGCCCCTCTGAAGCCACGCCTCCAGAGTGGTGGCACGTGCAATGCTTGTACCCGAGGGTTCACGAGCGCTGCACAGCAACAATGCGCCGGTTCTGCTCTGCTCCGTTGGGCTCCGATGCCGTCTACGGTCCGGTCCATCCAAACCGTCTCCGACACCGGCTGAGGCTCCGTCCCCTGCTTCACTCCCGTACGCCTCAGGCTCCTACCCCAACTACGGCCCTGGCTGAGCGTCCAGCTGGCGTATCCATGCATACCTCATTCAGTTTCCTCTAACACCCCCACTCTTCCAGAACAGCCCCAGTTCAGACCTATGTGACTAATGTTACATTTCCTAGTGGTTTATGTTAGTGACAAAACAGTTTGCAGGTGAACTTTCCATCCTAATATAAGTAATATAGCCAAGCTCTGGCTCCGCTTCCTGTACAAGGCTCCAGACTCTGGGAACGCAAAGAGGGGTTACACGCAGAGGGGGGAAGGGGGGAGGGGCGAATGGCAGTTGAGTTTGATAGACATATCACCGTTCAATCATTTCGAGTGGGCGCTCAAAATGATTGGATGGTGTTTTTTCAGTCCCGCCCGTTCCACAGGTGACTGTTTTTTTAAATTTTTGTGTTAGAGCATTTAATTAATTAGTTGTAATCGGGGTGTGAAGGGGATTTTAAGGAATATAATAAAAAATGCTCCAGAGAAACATCTCAGACCCCACCTTTAAGGCACATTCCTGTCACCCTGGGGCACTGACACCAGTGTGGCCCCCTTAAACAGAATCATGTTGGGCCCTTGGTACAAGAAACTCGCAGGAGGGGGAGGGTGGGCGGAGCTTCGTGATTTCCGTTTTACTATTCCTCTAACTCCGCCCTCAGCTACAGGTGATCCAAGTTAATATTTCTAGAACGACTGGCTTCTGCGACCCCCCTCTACCGGCCAGTTCCTCCACACTGTGGGTTGAAGTTTCAGGAAGGGAGGACCTCCCACTGAGGGGTTTTCCCCACCCTTCCTCTGCGTTCCTCCCACACCAGAACCGTCGCGAGCACGACCAAGACCAAGATCTCTGCGAGGGGCTTGTGAGACGGAGCCAGACACACTTCCGCGTCAGTGGTTTCCGGGTCATTTACTCGCGGTCCTGCTCTGAAAATCGATCTCATCCACCATTAATCGATAACGCAAAATTAAAAAGAAGTAGATCCAAAATCAATTAAATTGATTTTTTTACCCAGCCCTAATATTAAATCAACTCAGAGATCATGTATATGTTCATAAAAGCTAAGAGTAAATTCAAAGGTTATGTCAATACAGAGTGAACCGAAGACAAAATAACTTTTTCATTGAAATCTATGGGTTTCTATGGGTAATCCATGGGTTTTACTGGTGAACCAATGTTTCAATTTCTTATTCATTTTATTGCTTATTTTATCCTTGTTATTTATCATTTTGAACATTTTCTCATTCACTTTTGTTCATTTTGTTAATTTTATTTTTTATACTTTTACCCTTTTTTGAATTTTTTCTCTTCAATTTCCTTGAGTTTATGTTTTTTTTTTCAGGTTACTCATCATATTGTTGATTTATTACTCATTTTCATCATTAATTTGGCTGATTTTGTTCATTTTGTTGCTTATTTTACACTTCTTTTATTTCATTTCAATTATTTACTTTTTTTTCACAATATTTATGATTTTTATGTGTTTTATGCATTTTTGTTCATTTTATTTATTAATAATTAAGTGTCTCCGAAGATGACGGTGTTTCCACGGTAACTACGGAGCCTCTGAACGTCCAAATGGGTCATATCTGATGACCATGAAAAGATGAGGAACTGCTTTTTACACCAATTATTTACATGTATTGATGGGATTAATGGATCAACAGGTATTAAACAGTTTAGGTCAGTAGATGGTTTTGGTCGGTGGTGGATGTTTGGGTCTTTACTGTTGAATGTAATAATGTCTCAGTGTTACTCATGCCTGTTTTTATTTTGCTGTAAACAGACATATGTCCATATGTGTAATGAATAAATCCATAGGTGTTGTCTACGCTGAACTGGTTTGATGATCTGTAAAATCCCAGCTGGGACATGAGCCACTATCGACCTCCGTGCGTTTGACTTGTTTATGACTGTAATAATCTGCTGCGCGCGCCCATGTGCACGAATGCAGTTTTAATTTAGACGCGGCGCTCTACGACAGCAGCCATATTTGACGGCGAGTGGCTGTGGCAGCAGCGATGAGCTCATGAGTACCCCCCTTCTGTCCTCATGTGCATTGTGGGAAACGCTTGCTCCCCAGACTCCGTCACAGCTGTCCACTCACATCGGATAACGTCGCAGCATCGCGGCCCGCCACCATTCCACTTCACACACATGCACAAACAGCGCACACACTCGCCTATTATTCCCAAACAGGATGTGACACGCTGAGATCTTTGTGCCGATTGGTTTGCTCGTTTCCTATGAGATGTGATGGTGGAAAAATTAGATCTAATGGGCAAGAAATGGCCTGTGTCTAATGATGAGGACTATTATCTCCTCTGTGTAAAATATGTGTCTGCATGGTTATGCATATTCATAGAAAACTGAACCAAAAAATCAGATGCAACTGTGAGAATACAAACACATCTGATGCTATTTTTTTTTTTTTAATTATGGAACCAAATAAGAAAAGAAAACACAGGCGTAAACAGACAGACAGGAAGTCACTGTAGTCTGTTTTTGGTTAAAGGTCACATGTGTCTTGAGACTGGAAATAAAAAGGCAAAAGGATCATTAAACTTGAAAAGGTTTTCCCCCTTAGGAAATGAGAAATCTTCGTACAGAACTGATCACAGTTGGCATTTTGGCCTCCAGGTGTTTCCAGGAAGAAGCTCATTTACGGTCTGAAGCATCACGTACAAATGTATACGTCGAGAATGTGCGGTTTGACGTGTCGGCCTAAATGACGAGTACACATCGACAAACAGACGATATTATCTTTCCTCTCAGGTCCAGGAATATCCGCAGTAATTTAAAGGTGCAGTCTGTAGGAATTCTGTTCTCAGTAATTATAAAATGGTCTTGACTGTCACCAGACATTAAGGAATCCTGTTCATTTCAAATCCTGATCTCACTGACAGTAGTAGTCCAGACAGAATATGTGCATTTGAAAAGCTCAGTGTCAGCCCCCAAATGATGTTTACATTGTCATTGTGTGTTTTGGTCTGAGGCTCCGCCCATCACTTTAATTCATTGGTTCATTGATTCATGGTTGCGGTTCGTGCCGCGAGTACTTCACAAAAGTAAAAGTGAAACTTAAGGCTCACTTTCCTTTTCTCTATCTCCTGAATGTTCGCAAACTGTCACGACGGGGGGAAAAGAGAGGACTCAAATGCACGGAACTGAAGGGAAAAAATTAAAGTTTATTTAACAAAAAATGAAAACCCGACAACGAAAAACCCTAACACAAAAAGTAAGGCAGAGTCCATAAATGAAAACCAGACAACATACAAAACCTGAATCAGAGTCCGTGGATGAATATGGATTAATGTCCGGGCTATGGAAAAGAGTGAGGAGAAATGGACCAGCGCTGCATGGCTGCAAACCAAAGCCTTAAATAGGCTAAAGATAATTGGCTGCAGCCACGCAGCGCCAGCAGGTGAGTCTAATGATGATAATGATAAGGAGGAGCTGAGGGTCACACAGGCCTGACCAAAAGGGAGGAGCTGAGAGTCACACAGGCACAGATCCTGACACAAACTTTCCTTTGAGTGGGCAGAACGTTTGTCCTGTTCTATTATATATTAGACTGATGTAGAATAAGTCTGGTGAGGATTTTTTGTATGAAATTTATGGTGTGGTGGCGAGGATTAGTGGAAACACTTGTAGTAGACACTCATGCTGGATCTGGCAACCCCTAGCCTGGGGGGAGGCAGAGAGGATACCACGCTCTACAGTATTTGGAATGTGATTGCAGTACCAGTTTTGGCCACAATCCTACATACGGCACCTTTAATACTTAAATATCAGCATAAAATACATTTTAGCACAGTAGCACACACTACTCTGAAACTCAATTAGATCTAAAATCATGTAAATTCTGTCAGATTTTTTCAGTTTTCATAGCACTTAGAAGTACATAGCAGTTAAATAGTCCAGATGTTTCTCTGTGGATCATCAACTATGTCTTAAATGTAGCTTTAGATGTTGAAGGCTCTTAAAATCCTAAAATGTTCTCAATTACTTGACATAAGATGGAGTTGATGTCGTCATGTTTCATTTTTCTTTCAGATTTCTAGTCTTAAATGTTTTATTGATTATGTGCACAGACCCTGGAGAGGAAGGGGCTGTTTGGTACAAATATGGAATGTTGTGTCACAAAATGTAAAATTCTCATTCATCATTTAGTCCCAGTTTAACTGATGATGATGATGATGATGATGATGAGTACATGATGCAGAACGTTCAGATCTACACACTGAACTGAAATATTCCCAAGTTGGTTCTCTTAAACTGTGAGGGAGTTCAGAGCCAAGAGACAGGAGGGAAGCAGGATGACTGACCCACTGACCGATCCACTGACCAATCCACCAATCCACTGACTGACTGGTCAACCCACCAACTGACTGACCCACCAATGGACCCACTGACCGACCAATTGACTCAACCCACCAACTGACTCACAGATTGATCAACCAACCCACCCACTGACTGACCCACTGATCAACTGACTTACAGATTGACCCCTTGACCACCAACCGACTCACCAACTGACCCACTGACGAACTTACCAACCAACCAATCAACTCACCTACTCACTGACCCACCAACTGACCCACTCACCCGATCCACTGACCAACCGGCCAACTGATCCACTGACTAACTGGACCAAACCCATCCACTAACTGACCCACCAATCGACCACCTGAACAACCCACCCATTGACTCAGGGACCCACTGATGGACTTTCCAATCCACCCACCCACTGACTCAGAGACCCACCAACTAACTGACCCACCACCCGACCCACTCACCCGATCCTCTGACCAACCGGCCAACTGATCCACTGACTAACTGGACCAAACCCACCGACCCACCCAATAAATGACCCACTAATCGACCACCTGACCAACCCACCCATTGACAAAGGAACCCACTGATGGACTTTCCAACTAACCCACCCACCCACCTACTCACTGACCAACCCACGGACTTAGGGATTCGCTGATTGACCCATCAATTGACCTACTGACCAACCAATTCACCCACCCACCTTATTGACCAACCGACCGTGACCTGCTGTTCATGTTCAGGCCTTCAGGTTTTCAGCACCATGTACTCAATGTACAAAAACTCAATCACTCTATTACAACTTAAGATACTCGAGTATTGGCTTCACTTTGGAGCTGAGGTCTGCACCTGTTGATGTTAACAAATAAATCCATAAATCATCATAAATATCCCTCCATCTGTGGCCTGAACTGGTCTCGAAATAAAGTCCCAGCCACGTAAAATACACTCAAGACCCTAATGAGACCAAGATCTTCAAAAAGTGGAATTCAGACTGGTTTTGAAATGACAGTGGGGTGGACATGCAGTGGTTTGACTCTTACATTGCCTTTAATTTCCTGGTGTTAAGACAAAAATGAAGTGATGAAACCCCCCAAAATTAAAATGTCTGAGATGAGAAAGGCACACGTGGACTAAACCACGTCGCTCCCGCTGCTGTTAATTAAATCCAATTCAACTTTTATAACCTGCATATAAATAGAACCGCAGCCAACTTAACCTTGAAGAAACAGCGGCAGATCAGGACAGAGTTTGAGTAATTCATGCTGCCTGTTAAAAGCTGCAGCAAGAAGCACGCAACTTAATTCACTGAATCCAGAGTGGAGTCGGTAAAATGATGAAACCAGCAGAATTAATGTGAAAATGAAAAAAAAAAAAAAAACACTCTTCTCTTTCCCTTTTCTGTCTCCATTACAGCTGTCAGAAATGAAGCCAAGAAACAAAATAGGAATAAATATCTGTACTCCAGTTGTTTTAGCTTTTATTAATTTGTGCTATTTTAGTGCATGGAGGAAACATCCACACATAAGACAGTAACTATAATAATGGGAGCATCCACACTCATTATAAGCAGATGGGAAAATTTGGCCATTTTTGTCTCTGTTTCAATGATTCAATAATTCAGTTCATGGCAAAACTACAAAGCAACTTCAACAAACCCAAGATCTGTTTTCATTAATTGGTTCCAACAAAACAAACAAGCACAATCATAATAATTATATCATGGGGTTCATATAAACAGGACCTGTTGGCACCAGACCAAAACATGTCCAGGTCTTTAGCAGAGGTCGTGCTAGTCATTTTTACTGTCCGTCATTTTGACAGACAGGGTCATAAAAATGTGTATGTATAGCATGCCAAATGCCATAAGAACTAGCGTATTACTTGCTTGTCCTTCATCCTCCAATGTATCAGTCCCTCTTTTGCTTTTTGCTTTTTTTTTTATTTTACTTTATTTGTGGATTTTCAACAGCATAACATGGATGCATCATACAATCTGTACATTTCTACTGTCTTTTTAAACACAAGTCCCCACCCCAATTTAAATATAAACATAAATATGTAAATATATCGACCAAAAGACATCAGGATTATGAACAGGAGGCATACAGCATTCATACAAAGTCTAGATGTGAAACCATAGTAAAAGCAAAAATAAATGCATAAAATAAAATTGAATAGATAACAATTATACATATATTTATTAAAAAAAAAAAAAAAAAAAAAAGATAGAAATAAAATATGTATCATACCTACAGTTATCCAGGTGATGAGTGGTGATTTGGTGTTAAAGTCATGATATATTGCTCATTCTGTAAGTTTCTGTGAATTTTAGATCTGTCTTGGCGGAGGTCTGTGCTCTCCGAGTGCTTATCTTGTTGTATTTTGTCATTACCTGCATTTTATTTTACAACAATCTGTGCAAGAAATGTGAGGATCTACAACTTCTGCCTTTTTTTTTTTTTTATTAACTTTCTTTATTGGAAGTAATTTCACAGGCATGACAGTGCAATGTGATAAAAAGGACTTCAATTCTTTCATTACCTCCGCTAGGAGGTATTGTGATCGCTTTGCTTTGTGTGTTTGCGTGCATGCGTGTTTGTTTGTTAGTAAGATAACTCAAAAAGTTATGGACAGATTTTCAGGAAATTTTCAGGAAATGTTGATACTGGCACAAGGAAGAAATCATAAAATTTTGGTGGTGATCGGGGGTGGGGGGGCCACAGGGGCCCACTGATCTGCCTTGGCGGAGGTCTGCACTCTCCAAGTCCTTTTCTTGTTATTACTTTATTTCACCAGGTAAAATCAATTGAGAACAGCTTCTCATTTACAATGATGACCTGGCAAGAGGTCCCGACAGGCAAAAACAGTGACAAAACAAAACAGAACAAAAGTCAATTTAGACTAATTTCAAAGAAAACTGGTGATATTTGACATTTTTACTGTTTTCACCAGTTTCAACCATGTTCCCATTGTAGGCTGATGCAGGCATTTCTTGAATCAGCCTAAAATACTGAAGTATGATGATTTTCTGGCAGTTTCTTGAGTTTGTACATTTTTGCTATGAAGATAACCAGAAGCTAGTGAATTAGAGGAGAGCACAAGCGTTAATTAAATCAGGTTTTGCAGGCTTTCAACTCATGAATGTTATCAGTGGAAACTATGAGTAAAAGCTTAAATTTCTGTTGATTCATCTTTCTTTCTGAAATGTTCGACCAAAACTCTAGACCTTAGTTTTGTTCTGAAACTCAGTTAGTTACAACCATAAGTGTGGGAGTCAAGTCAACTAGTTTTCTCCAGGTTTCATCATCTGTTGGGTTCAGAGTAAAATCACCAGATCCACATCCTCACTAGTCAGTTCTTTCGATTAACGGCGTCACATTTGCTGGAACATCCCGCGGAGCTCAGAGCGGATCGTGGAATCGTCTACGAGGATGGTTTTACAAAGTGTTGGAGCCGTTTGGCTTTCCCTGAAAAGCATCTGTATTACAGATATTGATTGTGAGTAGAGGAAGTGCTCATCTGTCAGCGTCATACAAAGCCCTTCCATTGTTCTATAAGCCACTGCATAGCTGTAGAATCTGAAACGGACTCATTACAGAACTGAAACCCTGGACTTGTTCTGGGATTCTTCTAAGAGTCGACACTAAGCCTAAGTATCGGTTACAGAGATGTTTTTATATCCTGTCTTTACTCGCATTCAGAGAGTTTAACAGCAACATGTTGGACTGAAATAATTATATCAGAGGCAGTTTTGAAAGTTTTGAGATCTAATTAGTACTTGCATTATTAAATAATGACTTCATCATTAATGCACATTTGATCAATATGTTTCCTTTTCTAACACGTTCTTCACTAAATAAAACAGGTGATTTCTAAAGACATACATATAAACCAGTGTAAACCACAAACTTTTTAACCCTTTCATGCATGAATTATGAGAACCTTAAATTTTTTTTCCTGAGTGTTTTTATTCCTCTTTAGGCATTAAAAAAACAATGCAATTGAAAAAAAAAATGTATGAACTAATTTTTTATGGAGTTGCAAATATGTCCACTCAGCTGGACACCATGCATTTAATTTTTGAAGCAAAGAAACATGTATTTACTGATACACTGTGTGAAAACTATGTAATAAAAACATGTTTAATGCAGCTACAGCTGCAGATGTTTTCTTACATTTTAACAAACTCTAATACTAGTTATTACTCACTTCATGGAGATAATATGCAAAAAAAAACACCTTTTCGTTTAAAAAAAAAACAGTTAATTACAGTCTAGTAACGATATCAAGCAATTTTTTACACTTAAACACGTCACTGCAGCTTAGGTGAATGAAGAACAGCAAATTTACAATAACGGCATGAATTACAGTGTATGGGATGATGCATAAGTGTCCACTGTGTTGGCTGATATGGAACTAAAACAACACAACCCATGAATATATAAGAGAACAGCTGTAGAATAGCTGTCCACTGGAGTGACCACTACGCATGAAAGGGTTCAAATCAGATTTATTTAATGTCTTCAACTGAATGTTAATTAATGCCCCATTGACTTCCATTATAACCACATGTTTTAATCTCACTGCCATTACACAGTATACATTCTCTAATGTAAACATTATTTGATGATATTGGACATTTTTACTGTATTTTACCAGATATATAGATAGATATGGTAGATACAATATATATGATAGACAGATACAAAAGATACGATAGATAGGTACCAAGGTTATCGTTAATGAACACTAACGAAATGATGAAAGCTAGAATTGAAAAAACATTTTCGTTAACTGAAATAAATACAAACTATAATTAAAAGAAAAAAACGATAACTAACTGAAACTGTATTGTGTGTTTACAAAACTAACTGAAACGTACAAAAATTATGGATAAAATTCCCTTCGTTTTCGTCTTTGTCAATGTCGGACTGATACGAAAGCGATTTATTTCGCTCTGGCAATTTTAGCTAGTGGCACCATTCAACACTTCACAGTCAGTCACTTGTCGTCACTTGTGGTTTCCAGTCGTCTTCTGGTCCCCACTCTACCTGGAAACATGGAGACTAAAGTTGGGAGAAAGCAGCAGAGTCCTGTCTGGGATTTATTTGAATATGACAGAGAAGAAGATAAAAGATACGACAAAACTAAAATGAATACTAAAACTAAACAAAAACTAAGGATTTACAAAAAAAATTAAAACTATTAAAAACTAGCAAACCTGCTCTAAAAACGAATTAAAACTAACTGAATTAGAGAAAAAAGGTCAAAACTAAATAAAACTAAACTATAATGAAAAATCCAAAACTATTATAACCTTAATAGATACAACAGACAGACCGACAGACCGACAGATAGACAGATAGATAGACAGATAGACAGATAGATAGATAGATAGATAGATAGATAGATAGATAGATAGATAGATAGATAGATAGATAGAATATTTGACAAAAAAAATACTGAGGTGATTTCAGATTTTCTCTTTGGCTCCGTTCACACAGCAGGTCTTAATGCACAATTTGGATTTTTTTGTCGAAATCCTTTTTTTTTTTCTGCGCTCGTTCATATTCCACATTAAATTTGATTTCTATGAGTTCAGAGTCTGAACTGAATGTGACCCTGAAGTGACCCACATGCACAAAAGAGGTCCTGATGGAATATGTGACCACGCAGACACACACTGTGTTTACAGAAGGAACACTCCTGGGACACAGAACTGTGATGTTTGTCGCATTTCAATGACGTAAAGGTCGGATAAATGCGACCTGGCTGTTCAGACTGTCATGTTGCAAAATATCAGATACGTATCAGATTTAGGACCACATATGAAAGTGGTCTGGGTCAAATTAGTGCTGTTCAAACTGTCTTTAACAGATCAGATACAAGTCACATATGGGGGAAAAAAATTGGATTTGGCCCACATTTACCTGCAGCAGTGGTTTCCAACCTTTTTTGTCTCGTGACCCCATTTTAACATCACAAATTTCTGGTGACCCCAGACATTCAAAAAAAGAGACATTTTTTTGCTAAAATTAATTTGTTTTTGATCATGTAATAGTTTGCTATACTATGTTGCAAATAAATGTTAATTTTAGGCAACATTTGGGCAATATAATGTACATTTATATTAGGAAGTTTTTTTTTTGTTTTTGTTTTTTTATCAATTACTACAAATTGCAGGCGACCCCATTTGAATTCCAAGCGACCCTACGTGGGGTCCCGACCCTAAGGTTGAAAAACACTGCATTAACTGCTACCAATCCCCTTTTTCAGTTGGTTGGTCTGTTCTTTCTCAACCTGATAAAATCTGGTGCCACAAACATCTTAAACCAGTGTAAACATTTGAATGAAGGGGTTAAACCAGTGGTTCCCAACCACATTTTAACATCACAAATTTCTGGCGACCCCAGACATTCAAAACAGAGACTTTTTTTTTGGCTAAAATTAATTTGTTTTTGATCATGTAATAGTTTGCTATGACATGTTGCAAATACATGTTCATTTTAGACGACATTTAGGCTATATAATGTACATTTTTATTAATAGGTTTTAATTTTTTATCAATTACTAGAAATTTCAGGTGGCCCCATTTGAATTCCAGGCGACCCTACGTGGGGTCCCAACCCAAAGGTTGAAAAACACTGACCTACAGCCTGAATATAACCTAAGGGCTCCTTTATGCTCTACGTTAAAGACACAGATGGATTCTGACGGATTGTTCTGTCCGTCCCCTGCCTACATTACATATGTAATCTGCTAGTTTTATTTCCTTACAAGCTTCATGTATTTTATAATTCAGAGTACTTCTATAATGCCACTACTTTCAGTTCCACTCCAACACTGCTAACACACCATCAGAAGACGTCTAAGAACACATTTATTTAATAGAACAGACTATTGTAATTAGTGGGATGCACTCAGGTCTGGGATATAGATGAGCCTTTTTATTAACGTATACGTTCACCGCCGCCTTTTGTTGCCAACTTTCCTCTCTGGCTTTGGCTGTAGTTGGCGTTTTGCTTTTAGTTTGTATTAAATGTTCTAAATTCCTCAAATCTCTTGAAGCCCACTCAGTTCTTCATATAGATCAGGGATGTCAAACTAATTTTCTTTCAGGGACCACATTCATCCCAATTCAATCTCATGTGGGCCGGACCAGTAAAATAATAATGATTAATGTTTTTAGGGCCAAACTATTGCGTTAATGTTGCTACAGCCGTTGAAGACGGTTACAATATATTTCTACTATTTAAATGCAGTGTTGGTGTTTCTTCCTCCCCATAAAATGTGTTTTACTGATTATAAATTGTAATGTAATTACTTAGTAATAGTTTGACAAAAGCGACCGAAATATTTCACTTGGCACTTGAACTTTAACAGTGTGCTATCAAACATATGAATTATTTTTATGCATAGCATATGTTGTTATTTAAAATGATTTTCAATTCAAAATAAATGTACATATTGAATCACGTCATTGTTTATGTTTTTGGAATATGCATGGGCTGAATACAACACATGCTGTTTCATGCCTAGATTAGGGCAACATCTGGTGCCAGTACCAAAACTGTTCTGGGCCAGCTCAGGGCTGCCAGTGCACCAGTAGCTGGCCCATGTGTGGCTCACCTCCACAAACCAGACCAGAACTGGCCCAGACCAAGTTTGCTATGTGGGAACATAATAATATGTTTTTGTTGTTGATTTTTTATTTTTTAATATTATGGTGTGAATGCTCGATGCTGTACACATTTAAGTTGATGTAAGCAGTGCATTAGTTGAAAAGGATAGGCAAAAAAATGAGCTTTTGTGTCCAGCCTATTCCTTTTTTGGTTTTTATGTTCATAATGATTAATGTACTGAGTAAAATGATTGATGTAAAACCAAAAATAAATTAATTCATTCATTCAGGGTTTTTTTTTGTACGTGTACATTTTTGCAACGAAGGTAACCAGAGGGTGCAAAATGCATCATGGGAGTATAAACAACCTTTAACCTCCTCAGACCCAGCTATGGGTTTTCTGTCCACATTTGTGAACAAGAGTTTCACAACTTTATACAAAAAAAAAAAGAAAACTGTCTACCACAAAGGACATTCCATAAAAATTTTAAAAACTGCATCTGAAAAAACTGTTGCATCATGATGTTTCCAATATAGGTACTTATTTAATAAAAAAACAAAAAAAGTTTGTTCTTTGTTGACATTTCCTGGGTCTCAGGAGGTTAAGAGTAAAAGACACTGGATTTCAAAAATACGAAAAAGCAAAGCTCTTGCCAAATTTCATGCCAAAAGCTGCAAAACAGTCAAAATGATCATCAAATGAATGAAACTAAAATTCAAAAAAAAAAAAAAAAAAAAAAAGGGATAAAAATGCCACAGGAGAACCTAAGGGATCAGAGCTCAAATGTTTGATGTTTAAAGCCGGTTTCATCATAGAACAGTTTGTGCAAAGCAGCACTTCACATAACAACTGTCATCAAAACAGTCATTATGTATGTGATGTGAAGCTGCAGCAGTGTTTAGCGTAGGTAGAACAGAAGTGAGACTGTATGAAGGTGGATGATCAAATATACAGAGGTTTGTCCAATCTGTTTGTATTTATGTTGTAAATATTCCTGTGAACAGAAGCTGAACACGGAGGAAGCAAAGACCCAAGACTTCACATCACAAAGCGCTGGCGTTTCTCAGTTTTGTTTTTTTTTTCAGGTTTGTGAGTCAACGCTGACACAGTCCTGCCTCCGTAAACACAAACAGATCAGAGGTATTCCCCCTGTCCTCCTGTTTCCTTCTGGATCTGGCTGTAATTAACCTCATCCCCTGTGATGAATCCCAGGCTGATCGTCCACAGAACCAGGACTCCGTTAACCCTTACATGCACAAGTGGGACAACATGACCCAGTCAGGTTGTTTTCTTGCAATATTTAGCAAGATCACTCAAAAAGTTATGGACGGATTTGGATGAAATTTTCAGGAAATGTTGACACTGGAACAAGCAACAAATGATTACATTTTGGTGGTGATCAGTGGGGGGGCTGACCTGCCATGGCGGATGTGCTCTCCGAGTGCTTTTCTACTTTCATATACACCACATGTACATTCTCAATTTAACGCTGAAAATAAAAAGTCGTTGCTAAAACTACTTTTTTTCTAGCCGTAGTTTTACAAACGACATTTTTCCAGGGGTAGAAATGTAGTTTGTTTGAACTACTGCCATGATGAACTACTTGTAGTTTTACAAGCTACGTTTTCAAAGTAGCTTCCACAACACTGTTGACACCCATGATATAGATCTATAGACCAGAGGTTGCATTAACTGAAAACACGCCATCATTGATGAATTTTTTTTAAAGATAATGGATTGGATTTATATGGATTGGATTTATATAGCGCTTTTCTAGACACCCGAAGCGCTTTACATTATTGACCCATTATTCAGTCGCTCTCACATTCCCCCTCTGGTGGTGGTAAACTACATCTGTCGCCACAGCTGCCCTGGGACAGGCTGACAGAAGCGTGGCTGACAATTTGCACCTACTTTGCGCCTCCAACCACCACCAAACATTCATACACCAGTGTGAGTGGCACTGAAGGCAGGGAGGGTGAAGTGTCTTGCCCAAGGACACAACGGACTGACTAGGACAGAGCGGGATTCGAACCGCCAACCCTTCGGTTATTGGACGACCCGCTCTACCACCTCAAACCTCCCGAAGATGACGGAAAATTCTGAAGGCCGTCCATCATTTTGACAGATTAAAATACTGAGGGTAATCTACCAAAGAAAGATTTTTAGTAAGATAACTCAAAAAGTTATGGACTGATTTGGATGAAATTTTCAGGAAATGTTGATACTGGAACAAGGAACAAAGGATAACATTTTGGTGGTGATCGGGGGGGGTGTGATGGTGATCTGACTTGGCAGAGGTCTGTGCTCTTCGAGTGCTTTTCTAGTTACCTCCACCAAGGAGGCTATGTTTTTGCCAGGGTTTGTTTGTTGGTTAGTTAGCAACATAACTGAAAAAGTTATGGACGGAATTTGATGAAATTTTCAGGAAATGTCCGAAATGAGACGAGTAACAAATGATTAGATTTTGGGAATGATCCAGATCACTGTCTGGATCCAGGAATTTTTAAAAGGATTCTTTATCATTGGGAGATAGGGATATTTTCAACATATGTATGTGTAACTCCACAATGAATGGTCAGAGTGCTTGGTAAAAAAAAAAAAAATACAAAATAAGTTCCCTACAGATTCTACAAGATATTGAAGATTGATCCATCATGTGTAGCAAAAGTGATATAGTTGTTTGTCTGTTAGCAAGATAACTCAGAAAGTTATGGATGGATTTGGGTGAAATTTTCAGGAAATGTTGATACTTGCACAAGGAACAAATGATAAAATTTTGGTGGTGATCTGGGGGGGGGGGGGGACTGATCTGCCTTGGCGGAGGTCTGCGCTCACTAAGTGCTTTTCTTGTTTTGTAATGTAACAAATATCAAACATAATTCAGTTTAAAAAAAGATATTAGGAATTGATTCTTGAGAGCTCCAGTATTTAATAATGACAATGAGGCCTGTTTGTTTATGGATGATGTTGTACTGATAAATATGTTGTAATAATTGAAGAAAATGGATGAATTGTTGAGTCTGTTTGTATGACTGTACTCCCATGAACATATTGTTGTGTGTAATTCAGTTACTACATTATATATTTTTTGTGGTTCGATGCTAAAATTAGGAAAATAGTATTGTTTGATTCTTGTATTAAGTTAGTGATAAAGGCGTAAAAGCACTGAGGGGTTGGATTAAATAAGTTTTTATTCTTCCTACTCCTTTTCGACCATGCAAAATTCAGACTTGTATGTGCTTGAAGATAGATTCTGTCCATTTAAATGTTTTATTTTGTGTTGTTTTATTTTGTTTCTTTGCATGTTCGAAATACATAAATAAATCAAATCAAATCAAATGTAAAGTTGTTATTTCATATTCCAGGTATTCCTCAAAAACATGTAATTAGCATCATGTCATTTAAATTCTTAGCTTACGTTTTATGAGTTTTTATGAAATTATAGTTTTTGTATTTACTACCCCATACTTCCATATTTGGGTCAAAATGACCTGCATTCATTTACAATGGAATTACATCTGAACCTCTGATACATTCAATAGCAAAACCAAAGGAATCCCTCATAAAATGGATGTTGACATTGTTCTATAGCTGTTATACACTATATAGTATACACCATGTACCAATGATGAAAGTGAGGAAAGAAAAAAAAAAACAGAACTTTTCTGAGCATGTCATTCTGCGTGCTCTTAGGTGCATTCTGGTGCACTTTGGGAGCAAAAACTTGTAAAGCATTAAGGTTCAAAATTAATGAAAAAATACACTTGAACTTATTTTTGATTCCTGCCTCACACTTCAGTTCGTCCCCCCGCTGAAAGACGATGAATTCTGACATGATTTCACAGAATATTTAGACCAAATACACTGGCGGTAAAATACTCAAAGCGAATCCGCCATCTTGTCTCCAGAGACGCGAAACGGACCACGTGTCATCAAGTTAAACGTTGTAAACGAGCATCTCATTGATCGAGACAAATGGAGAAGAAAGCAATATGGCCGCGCCCATGAGGCAGACCCAAATAAACATAATTTACATTTTTCAGAGCAATTTAATTTATATAATTTTCCGGCTGAAATGTTGCCAAACCAGACGGAAATGATCCTGACACATTTAATTTACCGGAACATATGCTCAGTTTTTGGAAAAAAAACGGATTTCCAGCAAAAACCGGAACACTTTCATCACTGATATACACTTTGCTTTTAAAATTTTCAGAATATATATATAAAAAAAATTGTTAAAATTGTAAAAAAAAAAAAAAAATTAAATAAATACTTACATAAATAAAAATAATTAAATAAGAAGATCTCCCTCTACAAAGGCCAAAATTAAATAGCATCACCTACTCCTCCCTTTTGGCACGAACACACATTCTTTTAAATTGGAAGAATGACAAACCTCTCCCTCCTTTGGCAGATGGATATGGGATGTCATGTTTTTCCTTAAAATAAAAAAGATTAGATACACACTGAATGAATAAATGGGGAAGTTTAATGTGGTACGGCAACCTTTGATTTCTTATGTAGAACAGCTGACAATGCACCTTGACTCTGGATAATGTGATGGGGTAATTACATAGTGGAACTGTCTATTTTTTTTTTTTAATTTTATTTTAATTAATTAATTACTTTTTTGTGGCATCTCATACCTCTGTTATATGTCTCAATGTTTGTCTTACTTTTTGTATGTCTGAAAAACTGACTATGAATAAAAAGACATTGATCAAAAATAAATAAATAAATAATGAAAACAATATTTCAAACCTGAAATCATTCTTTTATGGACCAAAATATAATACAAATTAGAGCAGCAAACGATTAATTGATTAAGTGCTTGAAGTGAATGGAAAAATTCACGATTTGATTAATCAACTTGAATTGATGGAAGGGAAATATTCTATCACAGTTTTCCTGAATTGAAGCTTCTTCGTGCGTCACAATAAGCGTCCGTGTGAAACACAACAGTGGAACCAATGTTTAACAGCAGAGAAATGAAGGAAACAAAGCTTTGATTCAGGAGAATTGTGGTTGAAGGATTTTTTTGGATCACTTTGAGTCGATAATCAGTTGCAGCTCTAATACAAATGATAACTTCTAACGTGATAAAATGGCCAAAGTGTCATAAACACAAGCTGATTTGAACAGGGGTCATTTTAAACTGGTTTCTGTAAGAGTGGAGGGTCCAGACACTCAGACATTGAAGGCTTAATAAAGTGAGATCAGAACCAAGACCTACAGCTGCGGCTTTTATTATTTTATGATTTTTTACACATCCTGCAGGTGTCTGAGGTGAGTAATGACGAGAGGGAGTTGAAGGAGGAGTGGGGATGGGGGTGGGGTGGGGGGGTGTACCCACTGGTGTGGACGGAGATGGGTGGGGAGTGGGTGGGGAGTCCCTGTAGCCTGGCCATGTACCTCTGCGGTTGGCTCGTTTTTAATTTACGCCGACAAGCCACCGAACCTAAGCCTCACCTGGAGATTAATGACCACGAAAGGAGGAGGAGGAGGAGGAGGAGGAGGAGGAGGAGGAGGAGGAGGAGAGGAGAGGAGAGAATAGAGAAAACCAAAGAACAGAGTAAATCCCCTCCTTTTGTGAATCCTCCTCCTTTCACCCCCCCTCACCATCTCTATCGTTTCACCGTCGTATCGATCCTGACCCAAACCTGAGCGTGTGCAGAACACCACACACACCTGGATTCCACCCACTTTATCTCCTGTCACTCGCTGCCTCCCATGATGCATTACTCATCTTCTCCCTTTGTTTAACGGCCGACGTGTTACCGACACCGACTACCATGGAGTCTGAGCCACAGTGACGCCAATTTACACATTTTCCTGCTAGATTTGGTGACAAGACCAATCTACCAGGGTCATATCTGATGACCACGAAAAGACGACAGACTGTGTTTTACGCCAATTATTTACATGTCCTGATGGGATTAATGGATCAACAGGTGTTAAACAGTTTAGATTAGGGCTGGGTAAAAAGAATCGATTTGATCGATTTTGGATCAATTTCTTTTTCATTTTGTGTAATCGATTAATGGTGGGTGAGATTGATTTTTCAGAGCAGGACCGCGAGTAAATGACCCGGAAACCACCGATGCAGAAGCGTAGCCGGCTCCGTCTCGCGAGCCCCTTGTGGAGACGGGGCGTCTTGGTCGTGCTTGCAACGGGTTTGACACGGGAGTAACGCGGAGGAAGGGTGGGGAAAACCCCTCAGTGGGAGGTCCTCCAGGCCTCAAACTGGAACCCACAGTGCAGAGGAACTGGCCGGCAGAGGGGGGTCGTGGAAGCCAGTCGTTCTAGAAATATTAACTTGGATCACCTGTGGCTGAGGGTGGAGTTAGAGGAATAGTAAAACGGAAATCACGAAGCTCTGCCCACCCTCCCCTTCCTGTGAGTTTCTTGTACCAAGGGCTCAAAATGATTCTGTTTCAGGGGGGCCAAACTGGTGTCAGTGCCCCAGGGTGACAGTAATGTGCCTTAAGGCTGGAAACACCAGGTATAAAACAGAATAAAGATGATGAAGAAGTCTGTTCTGAGCCACTGGAGAAACATGGACATGTTTGTGTCCTGTTCATTATTTCAGAGCAGATTCATCTGTTTACAGCTGAAATGTCAGATTAATTTCCTTTCTAATATCAATATTAATTCTGTGTTGCATGGCTGCAGTAGTCAAATAATCAAGTTACAACTCAAAATTGTACTTTGGTATCACTAAATGACTCTGAATCAATCAATTAATACTGAATCGAATCGCAATTAATCGATTCAGAACATTATGAATCGAAATCAAATCGATTAAGGAAATTGGCCATGATGCCCAGCCCTAGTTCAGATGGTTTTGGTCACCAGTGGGTGTTTGGGTCTTTATGGGTTAATCCAGTCTTTCTCAAATGGTACTAGGTAGAAGACCAGGGGGTACTTGAAATTTAAAAAAAAAAAATGCATTAAATAAGTCATCATGTACTGAACACAAAATAAATAATGAGAATTAACGCTGAAATATAAAACAATAATACAGTCATATAATGAAATTGACACTTCTACGGAAGAGGATTAGGGCCACCGGAAAAAACAAAGGTCCAATATATATATTTTTTATTATTGTTCTGACTTTTTGTCAGAATACTAAAAAAAATAATAATAATCATGTTATAAATATATATATATGTATATATATATATATATATATATATATGGAGAGAGAGAGAGAGAGAGAGAGAGAGAGGACCTTTTTTTCCCAGTGGCCATAATCCTCTTCCATACACTCCTGACCTTATTTCACTTAAATATTTTTTTAAAAACTAGGAGCTTTGGTAACATTTTAAGAACAATTCTATTTTATATTATTCAAGATGAGTTAAATTTAAAGTTAACTAGAAGCACTCGGAGAGCGCAGACCTCCACCAAGGCTGATCAGTGGCCCCCCCCGTGGGCCCCCCCACCCCCGATCACCACCAAAATTTATCCATTTCTTCCTTATCCCATTTCCAACAAACCCTGAAAATTTCATCAAAATCTGTCCATAACTTTTTGAGTTATGTTGCACACTAATGGACAGACAAACAAACAAACAGACAAACAAACCCTGGCAAAAACATAACCTCCTTGGCGGAGGTAAATATATGTAGATTTGAAAACAAAAACCTTTGGCACAGGAACAAATTTTGCCTCATTTTTTCAATCAAAAATGTTGAAGCGAGAGTTGGATGTACTAGGCTAAAAAACATTAAGTGTAAAAACTCTGAGAACCACCAGGTTATTCAGTATTAAGTGTCTGTATCTGCTGTACTGGGGACTTCCTGTTTACTGTGTAAGTAGGACACAGCTGAAGTCCTTTACCTGTGTGTCCAAGGTGATCAGACAGTATGTAAATAAGACACAAAGAGGCTGCACATCAGATAAAGCGTCATCACACAGGAGCCAAACAGGAAGCAGATGCTCGACATGCGGGCGGCGGGGAGTCGCCTCGTATTTGTCAAACACCGACTGTCAGTGAGTGAGTTGGCCGTGTTGTGTCAGGTGGGAAACAGATTTTCCTCCTGTTTATTTTCATGTGCTCCCGACAGACACATTCTGATGCATCCATATCAAAGAGCACCTTCAGGGGAATAAAGCAGGCTTCATAACACATTCAGCTTATTTTCAATAAACCTCAACCACGTGTTAGTCCGTCCCTAAATCCCTTGAATCCTCCCTCATGTTCTTATTTCACACATCGGTTCATTTCCATGGTTTAAAAACAGGGGAGTAAAAACAGTGCAGCTTTTATCTGACAATCAAGAGGAAATCTGTTTGGATCATGGACCATGGACCTGTAGAGACGCACAAATACAAGAAAACACATGCATCACACTCCGTTTACCTTTGTGCTACCACACAGCCGATCAGGACACAATAAATCGTGTTACCCAACTGTTTCATGTGACATGAACGGAAGTTTCTTAGACCACTGCTGCTCCTGTCAAGTATGCATTAATGTCGTACAATTATGGGGACCTTATATGAACTTAATGGTGTCTGGAAAATAGGGACATGTCATACAAATGATCACTGTTTAATTTAATTTAATTTAATTTTTTTTATCATGACCGCCATATTTTAATATTTTTATAATTTTTTTCAACATATATGTACACATGTTCATAAGCATATATGTATGTTATACATATATATATATATATATATATATATATATATATATATATATATATATATATATATATATATATATATATATATTTGGTGCAAGTCTACATGGTGTGAATGGGTGTGTGCATGAGTGTTTGTTTTTTTGATTCCAGTTCGTTATGTATATTATTAACTTTTCTGAGCATTTCATTCTGCATGCTCTCAGGTGCATTCTGGTGCACTTTGGGAGCAAAAACCTGCATAGAAGAAGAAGAAAATAACAATGAGAAAACAATGTTTCTAAGAAGGCTTCTATGAAATATTGCCATTTATGCAAACTGTTTCCTTATTCTACATAATCTGTGGTGGACACAGACATTTAACATATTAATTCGCCATATTAATTACGCAACACAGAAGACAAAGAAATAACGTATGCCTGTACACAGCACGGCCGGGCGGTGAAATACTACAATCTACTGAATGACTTCAATGAGTAACAAACCTGGTTTGAATGTCTTCCAAACGTACTACGACAGAAAATCGCCATTTCTATCAGTTTCCTCGAGCCAGGACCACTTGAACTTATTTTTGATTCCTGCCTCACACTTCAGTTCGTCCCCACGCTGAAGGACGATGAATTCTGACATGATTTCACAGAATATTTAGATGAAAAACATTGACAGTAAAATACTCAAAGCGAATCCACCATCTTGTCTCCAGAGACATGAAACGGACCACCTGTCATCAACGGACCAATCAGAGCCATTGCTACAAGTTCCGTGTTGTAAACAAGCTTCTCATTGGTCAAGACGAATGGAGAAGAAGGCAATATGGCTGCGCCCATGAGACAGACCCAAATAAACATAATTTACACTTTTCAGAGCGATTTATGTGTAATTTTCTGGCTGAAATGTTGCCAAACCAGACGGAAATGATCCAGACACGTTTAATTTACCGGGACATTTGCTCAGTTTTTGGAAAAAAATGAATTTCCAGCAAAAACTGGAACACTTTAATCACTGAATAATGTTAGTTCCTTTGTTGGGATTGAACTCAAATAATGTTCTGATGTTAGTTCTGAACTAATAGAATACGAACATTTGAACAGGATCTTAAACTGTAATGTCTGTAAAACAGAATTAATATTTTAACACAGGAACATTTTGTAATATAGCATTAAATCCTGTTCTGATCAAATAAAAATGTGTTTAGTATTTGTGCATATTTCTGGTGTAATTCAATTCTTCAAGGAAATTTTTTAAAAAGAAACAAAAAATTTCTTTTTTTTACAGTATCATCATATATCGTGATATATCGTATCGTGATCCTAGTATTGGGATATGTATCGTATTGCCAAATTCTTGTCAACATACACCCCTAATTGTAATGGTCAGTAGTTCGGAATGTTTGTTTTCTTTCTTGTAGAGTTGATTTGCAGTGAAAGGATGAGGATGGGGGGTTCAAAATGCGGTTTGTGGTCCAGGTCTGGTGCATCCATGTGGTTCAACTGATGGAATTTAATGGGTTTAGGACAACGCTGATACACCCACAGTGCTCCTCCGGTCCAATCCATTCTCATCTTACAGGATTTGCTGGCAAAATGAAGAACATAAAGTATACCTCGTGACCGGGATAATGAGCGGTAACAGTGCTGTCACATCCCGTCGGAGCTGAACCCACATTAACTGTCGTCAGAGAAAGATGGCCGTCAATATTTTCACTGTGTCGGAGCTATTGTACAAGACCCGTTTACCCCAAGGAGACACCCTGACAAGATGTACAGTGATTTACGTTTGGGAATGTAATCGAGTCTGGCCTCCTCAGCCGAAGCCTTTCTGGAAAAACCGCACAGACGTGACACTATGGCGCACATTCATTGCATGGGTAGACATTATGTCAGTGTATGGAACCTGAAGTACATCAGTGGAACAGTAGCCTGGGGGTTTGATGAATGAAGACCGTTCCTCTGTCTGTACAGTGTAGAAGTACATTAGGAGGAAACCTTTATTTATGCCTCACAAGCCTGGCTTATGGACCAGATAATAAAAAAAACAAAGAAGACAAAAGCACATACACAAAGGTTAATAAAACTGCAGATTAATAAAAAGCCAGACAGTGATATATTACATGAGACAAGCAACAGATTCTGCTTTATTATTATTATTATTATTATCATTCCGACCAACTATGTACAGTAGGTCTGAGTCCGTCTGTATTCAAATGAATTTTTCACTAGATTTAACCTTTTTTAAGTGATTTGTCACCATTTATTATAATGTTATACTTTGTATTTTGCGTTTTGTTTTTTTTTTTAGTAAAAATCATGTATGTTCCTGTATTTAATTCCCTTATCATGTAGATGTTCATAAAATCTCCAAGTAAATTCAAAGGTTATTACATGAAAACAGAGAAAATTGAAGAAAAAGTGACAATGAAATTGGATGTTGTGCTTTCTAAAAATACAACCCAGGGGCAGCATATACAAAGAAAACAGGATCCAGAATAGAACCCTGAGGCACCCCAAAGCCTTCAAATTCAACTGTTATTATAGTTGTGCTTTCTAAAAATACAACCCAGGCATATACAAAGAAAACAGGATCCAGAATAGAATCCTGAGGCACCCCAAAGCCTTCAAATTCAACTGTCCTTATGTCAGAAACGGAGAAAACTGAAGAAAAATTCATAAAGAAAATGGATGTTGTCCTTTCTAAATATACAACTCAGGCATATACAAAGAAAACAGGATCTAGAATAGAACCCTGGGGCACCCCAAAACCTTCAAATTCAACTGTTATTATATCAGAAACAGAGAAAACTGAAGAAGATGTGATAAAGAAAATGGATGTTGTCCTTTCTAAAAATGGAACCCAGGCATATACAATGAAAACAGGATCCAGAATAGAGCCCTGAGGCACCCCAAAGCCATCAAATTCAACTGTTATATCAGAAATGGAGAAAACTGAAGAAAAAGTGATAAAGAAAATGGATGTTGTGCTCTCTAAAAATAAAACCCAGGCATATACAAAGAAAACAGGATCCAGAATAGAACCCTGAGGCACCCCAAAGCCTTCACATTCAACTGTTATTATATCAGAAATGGAGAAAACTGAAGAAAAAGTGACTTTTCCAGTAAAATATATCATTAACTGAACATAAACCCAGCGTGTCCATCCCGTCATTTATCAAACCACATGGGTTTTACTGGTGAGTAAATGTTTCATATTTTATTCATTATGTTGTTTATTTTCTCCATGTTATCTATTATTTTGTACATTTTCTTATTGGCTTTTGTTCATTTCATTCATTATTTTGCTTGTTTTGTTTGTTCATTTTTTTCATTGTTTTAATTTTCTACTGATAAGACGACACCAGTTGCAGCGCCTTCATGATGGCTCGTAGCCTATCGGACAGTAAGCTAACAAAAAAGTCTGTTCAGAGCTACTGTAGACACACAGCGGACGCCCGAGGCAACTGTTCAATCTGTACAAATAAACCAATCATTCTAAGGTCACAAAAACACACAAAATAAAAGCATATTTATGAATATGTTGAGTTGAATGAAGTTGCTGTTAAATGTGCAGTTATTTGCCTTTTTAGTCATTAGCTTACTGGTAGATTAGTGCCACAAATCATGCCTCAAGGCCTCAGGCTTTACATAAAATGGTAAAATGTCATGTTAAATGAACATGAATGTAATTTCAGTGATGTGACGGATGAAGCAGGTGTGTTTCCATTCAGTCACACAACGGCTCTTTCCTGTTTTAGATGCATTTTTGTGGCATTCAATGTGAACACCAACACCACCCCTCAGTCGGCGACTACTTTAACCTCCTAAGACCCAGGAAATGTCAGCAAAGTACAAGCTTTTTTTGTTTTTTTAATAAATAAGTGCCTATATTGGAAACATCATGATGCAACAGTTTTTTCAGATGCAGTTCTGCTTGTTACTAAATGTTTTGTGCCTTTGTAGATCCGATCTGTAACACGTATGTAGAAATGGTAAGTTGAGACATAATATTGTTAAAACTGCACTTATTTTTCTGAAGAAATGTCTTTTTTTCAGGTTATTCACTTTTTTTTTTTGCATGGATAGATTGTAAATGTACATATTTTCATGATCTAATGTAAATTTTTTGCACTAAAACAAAGAAAAATGTAGAGTTGTAATTATTTATATGTCATTATTATTACTATTACTTTACTGGTCTGATCCAATTGAGCTTAAATTGGGCTGAATGTGGAACCTGATCTAAAATGAGTTGGACATCCGAAGTTTATTGATTATGTTCCAGAAGCAGATGTTGCATTGTTAAACTCAGATATATTTCTACTCTGTGAGTTAACTCGCTGCTGTGATGCTGATGAAACTTGAAAGTCTAATTTCGTTTGCTGAGTGTTAATATTGCTTATATTGACTGCAATATATTCAGGCTTCATTCCTTTTTCAGCTTAATTTGTTTTTCATCACTTGCCAGCCCCCTGCGGTTCCAGAGCCTGTACTCAGACCAGTTTCATCTAAGCAATAATCATCATTTGTCATCGGTGGCTAAATATCAGTGACCAACAGTGACGTGCGCAGACAGTTTGAGCGACATTCCTGGGAATTGTGGAGGTCGCAATTAGTCGGGGAGTCGGACAGAAAGACGGATTAGAAGTCCCAGTGTCTGAGAAGCACTGAGGCAAGGGTGTCAAACATAAGGCCTGGGGTCCAAAACCGGCCCATGGGATGAATTTGTAAATATTGTCAGAGTAATTTTTACACTTTGCAAACTCATTTTAGTGGATCAGGCCAGTAAAATAATAGCATACAAACCTATAAATGATGACACCTCCAAATTTTTCTTTGTTTTGGTGCAAAAAAAAAAAAGAAAGGAAAATTGCTTGAAAATGCTTATGTTTTATGGAATGTGTTTATATTAAATTTCATGTTTTATCAATGTTGATTTTTCAGCCATGATATACAATGTGCTTAGTTGTTTTTATTACTCTGTTGTAACGTATTTTCCCAAATGAAAAAATAAAATTATATACTGTATATAAATAAAAAAAAAAAAGAAAGAAAATGCTTATATTTCCAAACTAACCTGAAAATTGTCTTTTGTTTTGATCGTCTTTTGTTTTTTTCATATAGGTATTATTGTTATGCAATGGACAGACTTTATTTTTTATATGGATATTTGTGTTATGGAATGGAGTATATTTTTTGTTTTTTATACGGGTATGTATAGGAATTGGAAATAAGTTTATTTTTGATGAGTATATTATTGATAAGAAACTACAGTTTATTTTTGTGCATTATTGTTATGAAACAGATAGTGTACTTTTATTTCTGATATGTGTATTATTGTTATGAAAAGGACAGAGTTTTTGTTTTTTAATATGCGTATTTTTGTTATGAAAAGGACAGAGTTTCGTTTTGTTAATGTGTACTTTTGTTATGAAATGGAAAGAGTTTAGTTTTTTTAATGTGTATTTTTGTTATGAAGTGGACGGTTTATTTTTGTTTTTTAATATGTGTATTTTTGTTATGAAATGGACAGAGTTTATTTTTGTTTTTTAATGTGTATTTTGTTATGAAAAAGAGAGTTTAGTTTAGTTTTTTTAATGTGTATTTTTGTTATGAAATGAACAGTTTATTTTTGTTTTTTAATATGTGTATTTTGTTATGAAATGGACAGTTTAATTTTGTTTTTGGTTTTTTTATCTGTATTTTTGTTATGAAATGGACAGTTTATTTTTGTTTTTTAATATGTGTATTTTTGTTATGAAATGGACAGAGTTTGTCTTTGTTTTAATATGTGCACTATTACTGTCATGGAAAGGACAGAGTTCATTGTAATGTGAAATGCTGCAAAATGGACAGTCTATCCATGATATGTACAGCTATTTTGTGTTTTATGCATAGTCAGAATTTAGTCTGATATGTGAGGATTTTTTTGTTATTTAGGGAATCTCACATAGGAATTTAGGGTAGATGAAGGATGGAGTAAAGGGGCGGGAGATTATAAATTAAACTTCATCCCGCTCCGTTTCGAATGGTTGACTTTCTTTTTTATATAATTCTTTTGTTTTTATTGCAATTTTTGAAATAAATAAACAAACAAACAACAGATTAGATTGAATTTCTATATGTATAAAAGTTATAATAACGTGATAATAGTAATAGTAGTCATAACAACTATATACAAGTAATAAAGTAATGTAAGTATGTAACATGAACGACCTGAAAGGATTTTCTGCACCTGCTGAGCACGCCGCTGAAACCAGACTGGAGAACCAGACTCATGCAGATATTAATAGGCCTGTAACAACACATTATGTAATAATAAAAAAAATGAAACTGAATTTTCACTTCATTATGTAATAACACCAGCATTTTAACACAAAGCTTGAGCACAACAAGGGTTAAGTATCCTCAGTCACTTTCTACCACAACTAACTTTAAACTTTAAGGAAATATTTATGTTTTTATGTCTTATCTTACAGCTATAGACATGACGTGTCCCAATATTTATGTCCGTATAGTTCATACATGTCAATATTTTCGTTATTTTCTTCTTCGTAAGAAAGTAGTTGGTTAGTTGTGATACAAAATTATTATTTACAGTCAGAGCACAAAAAATATTTTAGAAATGTAGAGGTAGAATATTTAAAATCAGTCATGGATAAAAATAAATAAATATATTTTTACAGAAATTAAGTAAAAAAACATCTGTGAGGCATTTTGGAAGCAAAGATCATTTAAACCAAACTCACCAATGCAATGATATTTATCCCAATATAAAACTATATTATGACATTTGTTTTTATTTTTTTGGATCCCAGACCCCTGTTAGAAAAGAAACAACACTAATATCATAGACTAGAACATTTAGTTTCATGTTGTTTATTGTTCAAGACCTGTTTTTTTGTTTGTTTATTTTTTTAATGTTCTTTCTATTACTTTATTTCAACTGTTCTTCCCACTAACGGTTGAGAAAAGGATGCATTAAAGATACAGACTTGTGAAAATTAGTCTGTAGAAGCCAGTAACGTAATAACAGCCAATAACGTAATAACAGCCGATAACGTAATACATTTGCCATTTTTAAAATGTAATAAGCCAATAATGTAATATCTGGCCAACAATGTAATAAAAGTCCTGAACCGATAATGTATTAACTTTTGGCTAATAACATTATAACTTATTGGCTGGTTATTACGTTATTGGCCTGGTAAAAAAAAATCTTTGCAAATGTAATAACTGAGCCAATAATGTAATAAGTTATAACGTTATTGGCCAAAAGTTATTATGTTATCGGTTCAGGACTTTCATTACATTACTGGCCAGACATTACGTGATTGGCCTATTACATTTTAAAAATGGCAAATGTATTACATTCAGATTCAAGTGAATTTGTCATTTCAGCATATAAAAATACACAGAAACGAAATATTGTACTCAGGTCCCCGACTGTCAGTAGCATTTAGTAAAAATAGTATAAGTTACTGATAAAATAATAAAAATAATAAAATACTGATATAAAAAAATAGCAATAATAATTATAATATAATAATATAATAATAATTATCGGCCATTATTGCGTTATCGGTAGTTATTACATTATTGGCTTCTACATAGCCTGCAGTACACATGTAAATAATAATAATATATATTTTTTTAAAAACTACTACACTAAGTAACAGTGAAAACGTATGATTCAATAAAAAAACTTCCCAACTCGAAGAAAAAGAAAAAAAAAACACCTGAATTCAAAGTGTCCCAATACTTTTGTCCACACAGTGTAAGTCCTAATCTGCTGTTCTGTGGTGGATCATAAAGAAGAACGGACTGTTCTTCTTCATAACTGTACATATGAACATGTATAGCATTTTATGGAGTTATTACATAATGCAGCGTTTTTACATAATGTGCTGTTGCTCTGACTCTTAAAAAAGGGCAACCCCCCCCTCCAGGTACCAGACTGAAAACCTGTTCTATAAGAGGCACTTCCTGACTCAAACATTCAAGGCAGGTTGCGAAAACATGATTAACTGGAGAGTTCTGCAGGAGGATGATTGAGAAAAAGCAGAATAATGTGTTTGCAGGTGTAATGCGTTTGATGAATGGGGACGGCTCCAGGTCTGCCTGAGCCAGCTGGAAACCACTACCCCCATACAACCAGGTCCACAGTGGACTGAAGAGACAGGGTAGGACAGCTCATTAATACTATAGAGGGTATGCACAGACGTCACTTCCCCCCCAGGCCACACCCCTCTAAATCAGACTCAGTGTCAAAAATCCGTACGAGCTACCAAAGAACGAGTGATCCATGAACACTGACATGTGGACACAAATGGAGGATCCTGACCTGATCCAGGGTGGAGGGGATCAGCGCTATTTGGACCTGAAACAAACATACATGGTTTCATCAGGACTGACAACCAGGGTCCAAAACTAGGGCCCAGAACCAGCTGATCCAAAGTGCATTTACAGTAGACCATGGACTGACCCCAGTGAATATATGCATGATCTACTGGGACTGAAGAGATTTACTGAGTCTAGTTCAGATCAAGTACTTTATCCAACACAGATACTACTGCTGTGGACCAGCAGGGCACCACTGGATTCTGGGAAATTAGGAGATTTTTCCACCTGTTTATAAATTCTGACATTATTCTTGTAATATTATGGCTTTATTGTCGGAATATGACGACTTTAATCTCATAAACGAATGACATTTTTGTTAAATCATGAGTTTTTTTTATAACTACGACTTTATTCTCATAACATTGCGATTAGTTTTGTATTCGACTTTATTCTCATAAAATTACGGGTTTTATCTCAGTATTTTATGACTTTATACCCGTAGTGACAAGTGTTTTTATTTTCTCATGTAGCCCTAATACTCCGTCATATTTGAAAAACTAGGTTAGCCTCAGTTTCAGTTAGTTTACTAATCATGTAGGAGCACAAGGTTCAGAATCACAAAATGAAGACAAAAACCATGAAAGATCTGATCATGAAACCAAGAGCTTTACTAAGAAGTAACGTTAGCCAAAACAATATGTTATTTACGGTCTGATTCGACCCAAAAATACAGCATGAATTAATGTTAGCTGACACCAAACAGGATCCACAGATCTAGGTTTGGTTTCCTGGATTTGTGGATCCATCTGCTTCTCTTTTCTTTGTCTTTCGGTGTCTGTAAAACGATAGTTCTGACTGCTTTTCAAACCTGTTCATACAATCAGTCGCACAACAGCTCTGCCCCATTTTTTATTAAATATTGTTCTTCAGTTTAGACAGTATTGAAGCCAATGCTGTCACTCATCTCCTTCTTTCTGCCACTCAGTGGGCGGAACCACGGTGACGTCACGTGCATACCCTCTATTGTCTATATAAGGCCATTTACAGACATGTTTTTCAGATCAAATACCCTGACACAATTCCTAAAAAAAGACCAAAAACGGACTTACGAGGTTTCCGCCCAACATGTGTCCATTAAAACTTGGACACGTCTGGAGTTTTGCGACTGGTCAGAAAGTTTTAAAAAACCCAAATTAATCCCAAAAAAAAAAAAAACCTCTCACAGTCCGTGTTCAGCGTCCTGTTTCCTGGCGTTGACTAAATCAGTCACATCTTTCTGTGTCAGTGTTGACAACTAATCTGTTCACACCATCACTCACTCACAGTAACAAAGTGAGTCGTCTTTTAATACACAGCCAAGTAATCACATCCTGTTCCTGATTTACACATCTCTAATCAGTTTACATGCTTTAAACGGCTGAATTATCGGCCTTCCTGCTGCAGGGTGTTTATTTTAACAAATGTCTGTTATTCACTGCCGCCAGAAGAAACGCACATTTCAACCACGGCTGCATTTTTTTTTTATTCTTCATGCAGAAAATTGGTTTATGTCGAATGCGTGGTGTATAAACAGAGGTTTGAAAACAGGCTTGTGCAGTTGTGTCGGAGGTCAGTGTGTTGAAGCTTTTCTGCATGTATTAAACATCACTCACATCAAGTTTATTCTGCAGCGGGAGACTCGTTCACATCAAAGCAGCATACATTTACCTCATAAAGACCCAGCGCTACTTTTGTGTCAGTTCCCAAATGCATTTTTTCTATAGATTTAACGTTTCATAAGTGATTTATCTCCATTTATTACATTGGTCAACAACAAATTTATTGTTTAAGTTTTTTGAGCTGATTTAGGATAATTTTGGTGTGCTGAATCCAAAAATCACATTAATTTTGCTCAATCAGGTCAACTTTCTAAACTATGCTACATATTGGCTTTTTAACATTTTTGCTTACATTTATGGGCATTTTCACATCATATGATACAAAATTCTTTCATATTTCTTGCAATAAACAAGTTCTGAAGATTTTACTTTTGCCAGTTTATGATTAATGGTTTTTTTATTATTACAGGTGAATGAAATGGCTTCGACTAGAAGATCTTGCAAAAATAAGCCTGACGTATTCTGCTACATCTGCGGTGAATACACCATTGTACCTAACAGGAATCCTGTTAGAAAATGATTTTTTTTCTCTTAAAACCTATTTTAGGTGAGAACTATATAAAAAATCAACTGATAAAGTCACAAAAATGTAATCAATTTTGTGAGAAGACCAAATTTTTCAAAATCAAATTAGCAAAAAAAAACCTGACCTGATTGAGAAAAACAGATGTCATTTTTGGATTTAGCGGTGCAAAATGGTCCGAATTCAGTTGAAAAAACCTAGACAACTTGCAAAAAACATTTTTTTGTAACCCAGTGTTATAATATCATCCTCTGTATTCTGGGTTTTTTCAGTGAATATTATGGGTGTGTATTGGCAAGAATCTGACAATGCAATACAAATCACAATACGAGGGTCACAATACGACAGATCACAATAAATCATGATACTGTTAAAAACGCCAATTTTTTCGTTTGTTTCTTTATTTAACCCTTTCATGCACAGCGGTCACTCCAGTGGACAGTTATTCTACAGCTGTTCTCTTGTGTATTCATGGGTTGTGTTGTTTTAGCTCCATATCAGCCAACACAGTGGACACTTATGCATCATCCCATACACTGAAATTCATACTATTACTGTAACTTTGCTGTTCTAGATAAACCTGATCTGCACTAACATGTTGGAGTGTAAAAAAATTGGCAATTGTTATTAGACTGTAATTAACAGTTTTGTTTTTTGTGTTTGTTTTTTTTTAACAAAAAGTTGCTTTTTTTTTTTGCATATTATCTCCATGCAGGTATGTTAAAATGTGAGAAAACGTCAGATTAGCAGCATTAAAAGTGTTTTTATTTCATAGTTTTCCCACTGTATATCAGTAAATACATGTTTCTTTGCTTCTAAAATGAAATGCATGATGGTGAGTGACGTTCTTGTGCGTGTGTGTTAGCAACTACTGTTGTACATCACAACATTATAAGTCACTCAGCACATGCTCCCTCCGCTCAAGTATCAGATCAAGGTCCGTGAGTAGGGGGGGGTTGGTTAAATCCACTACAATACACTTCTATCATGTTACTTGTACAATTTTGTATTGAGGTCCTAACTGAGTATGGATCAAGGTTCATGAGCAGCGGGGGGTGGTATATCATGAGTCGCCCCCACCCACCTGCCGGGCGCAAATTTGTGTTCGAGGGGCAGCATGTTGTCAATTATAAAGTGAAGGGAGTTCACTCTCACTTTCTCACAGCTTTAGCGCACTTTAACCCATCAAATCCTCCACATACAGGTCTGTCGCGTTACTTGTACAATTACATAACACACACCCCCCCCACCCCACATACACACAAATTTTTTCGGGCAATGGGGGGGGTGCCAGTAGGCTGATGATGCCGTTCGTGGGGCTTGGTTCAATAAAAGGTTGAGGAAACCCTGATCTAATCGAATCTAATCTAATCCAATCTAATCTAATCTAATCTAATCTAATCTACTCGAATCCTGGGGGTCTGGTTGGTGCTTTTTGTTGAACAGGTGCATAAAATCCTTGGTGAAATCCTTTGTAAATTTGCAGCTCTCTCTCTCTCTCTCTCTATCTATCTGTCTCTCTCTCTGTGTATCCTTGAGGATTTTTTCATAGCGAGCAGAAAAGGTTTCCTTGTACCTGGCTGGGGCGTCAGAGTCAACGTCAATAAGTAATTTAAAAAAGTGGAATAAAGGTGCGCTCGACTGCGAACCAACATATGTACTGACATTTATTTGTTGGTGTACAGTGCCTCTTTGACCCAGTAATTAGAGCCGGCGGTGTGCCTTTGCAGCCTGGTGGGGTGTTTTTTTAAGGAGGACTCATCATCGCTCCAGATGGACCTCCAGCTTTGTGAAGCACTCAGCAGTATTTTTATCCTTTGTCCCACGTCCCACATGTTGAGATAAAAAGCAAGTTTCCATCAAAGCGAATCAGAATGATCAACCGAATTTGCAGAAATTCGGCAAAACAAAACGCAGATTTCTTGTCTTTTCCATCCACTGTTGATAGAAGAGTAGGGGGGTGTATTGGCAAGAATCTGGGGATACGATACAAATCACAATACTAGGATCACAATATGATATATCACAATGTATCATGATACTGTTAAAAAGCCTATTTTTTTTGTTTGTTTGTTTCTTTTTTTTTTTTTATTATTTCCTTGAAGAATTGAATTACACCAGAAATATGCCCAAATACTAAACACATTTTTTAATTTGATCACAACAGGATCTAATGTTATATCACAAAATGTTCCTGTGTTAAAACTTAAATTATGTTTTACTGACAATACAGTTTAAGATCCTGTTCAAATGTTAATATTCTATTAGTTCAGAACTAACATCAGAACAGTATTTTAGTTCAATCCCAACAAAGGAACTAACATTATTTAATAAAACAGTGTTAAATAATAATAAATAAAATATAATAATAAATATAATAATAAGTAAATATAATATAAAAATCTATTTTTCATCAATCTCAGTCTCATTCCAGGTTTCACTTGTAACCCATCATGTCCACTTGTGTTACATGCAGAACCTGCCCATTTAAACACAAATAAATGGCAAGTGATTTTACAAGTGGTCATTTTTGCGAAACACTCTGCCTTGCATATTTACTTATGCAAGATTCCCAAAATGTACCTGTAAGAGAATAAAAAGAAATTAGAACTTACTTTGGTGTCCTTTTTACTGTGTTGCATGCAGATTTTTGTACGTGTATGTCAAATAAAAATGTGTTTTATCTGAAAAATTGTTTCTTTCATCTCAGTAAGTATTTATTTTTAAAATAGACCCAAAGTGCTTCCAAACTTGCTTCATAACATTCGTCTACATTTATTTATTTATTTATTTATTTATTGTCATTTTTGGGCAAGGAACCAAATATGGTAACTTCATTGACCTTGATTTTCTACATGACAATAAAAATGTTGAAAATTTCACAAAAGTAATAAAGTCCGGTAGTTGAAATGTTGAATTTCAGAGTATTTCTATGACTGAACTATAAAGGGTTAACTCCATTCATTTATTTAGAATATACATCGTTTTTCCAGTTTCTTGAAAAATTACCGTTCTGGACATAGGAGGTTTCCGCCCGACAGCGACAGAATGTATGAAAGCGTTGGAACATTCAGTACATAGAGTTCAGTGCGACTGTTATATAAGGGTTTGATCAGGACTTTTTTGAGCTGTGATCATTTAATGCAACGGTTCGGACCGTTTCTATTCAACCGGAACAAAAACCCTGCAAGAAACTCACACAAATGTAACATTTCATCATTTTTTCCACATCCTCTCCATCGTTTGACCTTTGACTGCTGCTCTTTTGGTTCCTTAGGCTCTTTTCACCCTGTTTTTCTGCTGTGGTTTAATGATACCCAAGTTCATGTGTTTGTCTCACGATTCCACTATTGACCTTTTTTTCTTTTTTTTTAGAACTCCACTAATTTTTTTGTGTTGCAATGTTCAGGGTCCATAAATGCATTTATTTTTTTTTGTCATGAGGATCTTAACTGTTTTTCTTAAAGCTATACCGTATGATGTGGCATTTTTACACTTTTTTTGTCATATTAAAATGCTACTAATAAGCGTGTTTCAAACTAAAATGTAAAAGAAATCCACCAGGTAATGAAACTCAGAAATGCTTAATTCTCATATATTGCTCATATTTCTGATAAAAGTCTGACCAATCATTTTATTCGGTCCTAGTGAAATAATTGGCTGAACCTGGCTGAGCCTCCTGTCAATCATCCATTACGGCCGTCCAGCATCCGATATGTGTACCTCTGAATCTGACGCTTCACTCATGCTGCTCCTCCTGTCACTGACCACAGTGTCCTGTCTAAGGTTGTGTTTGAATAGAACTGAAATGCACATGTGGAAGGAAAAAACGGATTTATTAACAGAAACAACAACTAAGGGGAACAAACCAGAGTCTGATGAATGAGGGATGGAGATAAAAGTCTGGAAGTCTGGTGTGCTGGACTAAACAGACAGGTCCGCACAAAGTAGGGCTGCAGGATTAATCGCTTTAAAATCGAAATCAGATTTTTTAATTAGGACGATTTTTAAAAAAGGAACATCGTAAAATCGATTTCATCTCTCTCGTGCCTCCTGGCTGTGCACCTGCAGGCTACCGTAGGCTCTTCCTCCTATCTGTGACAGCGGTCTTTCACAGAAGTCCGTGTAATGACCACCGACGTTAAATCTGTTAATGAACCTGCAGTAGTGATACCAATGTAGTAGTGATCCCCCAGTTTAAATAGAACCACATGGGGATCACTCATATTAGGTGGTCCACACACGCACGGCTGATGCCTGTCTAACAGTGGCATCACTTCTGTGGGCCCAGATACCCCAAAAAGGAAAAAAAAAAAACATTTATAATTAATTTAGTTCTCTTATTTGCTACATTTTTCATTCACAAATGGAAGTTCTGTAACACAAAACCAAATATTTATTTTCTGAAAGATGTTGAAATTTATTCAAAGCTGTTGGATAAATCTGGAAACAGAAAGGCTCTAAAAACCATCAGTATTTGCTCTGATTTGGACATTGTATTGTAGTGTATTCCCCTGGCAAACTTGTTCTGTTATTTTCTTGTTGTATACATTGTTTGTATACTCTACTTCATTCAATAAAGATCTAATGAAAAAAAAAAAAAACTTCTGTGGGTTCATCACATGATACCATCATAGATTTGAGGTAGGGAGCAGTGCCTTGCATTGGAGGCTGCTCATGAAAACGACATGCTGACTTCTGCTGTCTTTTGTAGTTTTACCCAAAAATCGAAATCGAAAATCGAGTTTTTAGAGGAAGAAAATCTGGATTTTTTTTTTTTGTTTTTGCCAAAGTGGTGCAGCCCTAGCACAAAGCTCAGCTTTTCTGACCGTGGGACTCATACAGGTACATGTACTTGGTGTCACACAATGGGTATGGTTACATGACATTTTTTAAATCCGATTTATTTTTCCAGAAGAAATTAATTCGGAACTAAAGTATTTTCTCTTCTGTTTACATGGAAATGTTAAACCCAAATAAAGGTTTACATGAGGTATTAATGAGGGAGATAAGTGAGCCAAAGGGTTTGCGCTGCAGTGCTCATGTTGCCTTGTTCTCGCAGCCCTTCCTTTACCGTTTTAGCTTTGCATTAGTTTTTATTTCCCAAGATTTTATTAGTGCAGTAAGTCACACCGCCATATTTTTTGAGCCTCAATTTGTGATCATATTGACCCCACCGGACTAAAGTAATGATTAGGGAGAATTGAATTTCACAAAATCACTCATAAAATACTACAGATCACCTATAAAAGCCTGGCTATGTCTGACCATAGGAATGAAGCCATTATGCTAAACTAGGCTAAACTAAGCTAACGGAAGGGCTGCAAGAACAAGGCAATCAGTGCACTGCAGTGCAAACTGATTTGCCCACTTATTGAACTCATTAGTGCATGACAAATGAATTTATGAAAAACCAGGTGGTGAACTGTTCCTTCAGGGTTTTCCAGGCTGGTAGATCCCATCAGAATAGCCCACTGGAACAGTTTGGGTTGACTAGACTGCAGTGCATATTCTTCTGCCAGCGCAGAATGTGTGTGTCATTGCGACAAGACAACGAGCATGTGCAGAATGGCAGGAATAAAGTCCAAACGGAATAAAGGGTTTACATGTCCGAGGAAGAATTTAGTTCGGAATAAAAAGGGGATTAAACCAGTGACTTTATTCGGATTTAAATTTAATCCAAACTATTCTTTTTCAACTGGAATAAGGTGTTTACATGGGCATCTGAAACAGGATCTAACGTTTATTCAGATTAAACCAGGAATAAAAGTTGTCATGGAAACACACAGAATGTAGGATTACGTAGGATGATAAATGTATGGACTATGAAACCTCAAAGGTCCATGGAAAATTCGTGGAGGCTGCATGTTCAGTGTGCGCGGCCATCGCCTGGACACCTGATCTCCGTGTTGCAGTGAAGACACTGACCCAGCGCTGCACAGACCAGACCCTTAAATACAGGGTCTACTGATGAAACAGGAGCCCGGCAGGTGGATGATGGATCTGATTACTGAGGGAGGGGTCTGCAGACACACCAAAGTGGACCGGACCTCCACCTCCACTTCCACTGCACGCATCAGGTGAGAGGAGGAGAGCATCAGAGCTCAGGCAGGGGGAAGTGGGCGGGGCTTTGGAGGGAGGAGAGATGTTCATGTTCAAACTTTTACTGGGTGCTGTGAGAAATGCCACATGAGTAGGTATAGCTGTAATTGTTGCAAAATAAGGTCTATTTCCTTGTTTTGGACTGAAAAAGACAGATTAAAATTCTGTCTGTTTACAGGCGGATTCATATGTTACCAACAGTCCGTTTTGGTGATGAAACGCACCGTTCTGTTATATTTACAGTATAATGATGTCGGAGGCTAATAAAGCGTCAGACACCATGGAACTCGCAGACACATTTTTGTGACTTTTATATGTGCTGTTGTGCTCTGATCGTTATGTTTGCTTAGGATTTAATTTGTCAACACGCTGTAAATTGATTAGCATAGATTAGATCCTCCGTCATCCGTAAAAAGCCCGGCTGCCTCCAGCGCGGCAGATTTCATTTAGCTTCGCTGCACTTAATTCTCTTCTCTGTCAGATGCCATTGAGTGTGAATCTGTGGAAATTAAACAGGAAAAATGTGGATTTGTGAGGCCTTCAGGTGGATGCAAACCAGACTGAAGCCTTGAGCTGCTCATGATGGAATCTGATTTAAAAAAAAAAAAAATACTGACCTTTAAAATAAGCTCAGCCCTGTTTAATTACTGCCATAAATTAACCCTTTATTGGACAAGTGACTATTTGTTCTAATGTTCTAAAATACATGTTCCTTTCACTTTACATGTGTTTTTCTTGTATTTTTTATATTTACTTTCTGGATTGTTTTTTGTTTTTTTGTTTTTTTGCCACTTACATATGGTAACTTCATTGACCTTGATTTTCCACGATTTTTTTTTTTTTTTTGAGTGGAAAAATGTCACAAAAGTTATAAAGTCTTCTTATGGGTGAAGTCAAGGGAATGTCAACATCCAGTCAAAAAAATAGAATTACAATAATCTACACCAAATTTATGTGTTAGGTAGGTAATTAGTTATATATTCAGGAAAACACACTTTGAAATGAGAAAAAAATTTGTGAAAAAAAATTTGAGGAAAAAAATCATAAAAAATGTAAAGTTGACCTACCTTTCCCAAAATATAATGACATCTATTCTGGGTCACTGGTGATCTATAAACCCAATCTGGTATGAATTCAACTGATAATTTTGCTGCCACAGACATGTGAAATTTCACCCATTATACTGTATGTAAATAGGGGGAAAAAATTTTTTTTTAAAATTCATAAAAATTTTAAGTTTGACCTACTTTTCCCAAAATGTAATGATATCTATTCTGGGTCACTGGCAATCTATGAACTCAATTTGGAATGAATTCAACCAATAATTTTGCTGCTACAGACGTGTAAATTTCACCTATTATAAGTAAACGGGGGGCACGATTTTAAAAAATTCATTTAAAAAATTGAAAGTTTGATCTACTTTTCCCAAAATGTAATGAGATCTATTCTGGGTCACTGGCAGTCTATAAACCCAATTTAGAATGAATTCAACCAATAGTTTTGCTGGTACAGACATGTGAAATTTCACCCATTATACGTAAATGGGGGAAAAAAAAAAAAAAAAAATCATAAAAACTGAAAGTTTGACCTACTTTTCCCAAAATGTAATGAGATCTATTCTGGGTCACTGGATATCTATAAACCCAATTTGGAATGAATTCATCCAATAGTGCTGCTGCTACAGACATGTGAAATTTCACCCATTATAAGTAAATGGGGGGGGGGGTGTGTTTAAAAAAAAAAATCGTAAAAAATTTAAAGTTGACCTACCTTTCCCAAAATACAATGAGATCTATTCTGGGTCACTGGTGATCTATAAACCCAATTTGGTATGAATTCAACTGATAATTTTGCTGGCACAGACATGTGAAATTTCACCCATTATAAGTAAATGAGGGGGAAAAAATAATTTAAAAATTCATAAAAATTTAAAGTTTGACCTACTTTTCCCAAAATGTAATGATATCTATTCTGGGTCATTGGCAATCTATGAACTCAATTTGGAATGAATTCAACCAATAATTTTGCTGCTACAGACGTGTAAATTTCACCTATTATAAGTAAACGGGGGGGTAAAAAACGATTTTAAAAATTAATTTAAAAAATTGAACGTTTGACCTACTTTTCCCAAAATGTAATGAGATCTATTGTGGATCACTGGCAGTCTATAAACCCAAGTTTTGCTGCTAGAAACCAACAAACAAGCCGAACTAAAAACAGTGCCCCTTGCCTCCTCTTCGGGGGCGGGGGGCGTGGTAATAACAGTTTTCAGACTTTATACACAAAACCATCTATTTATTCAGTCCATGTTCTGTGTGAAATCTTCAAGTGTTTGCGTTTTCAATATCAGGAATAAGAGCAGCAGAGACGTAGTGTGTAGGCCTGAGTTTAAGGTCCTTTCACACCACAGGCAAACTTCGGTGCTTTTTTTTTTTTTCTCCACACACCAGAAATAGTTTTTGAACTAATAACCTGACACTGAACCGATTCATATCCACAACACATTCCCTCATTTTCACATCACTGTTTACCATCTGGTTACATGATGGCATATCTTTAGAGGAGACTCTGTTTATGCAGAATTCATCCTTTTTAGGTGTGTTTTTTTTTCTTTTTTTTCTTTTAGAATCCTCCTCCACTTTTGTTTTGTGATGCTGCATCTCCAACAAAATAACAGCATAATAACCTGTAAATAATAACAACTCCAATTTTTTTTCTTTGTTTTAGTGCAAAAAAAAATTAAATTATGAAAATATTTACATTTACAAACTATTCTTTAACAATAAAACGTGAATAATAACCTGAACAAATATGAACAATCTGAAATGTCTGAAGAAAATTAATTTTAACAATATTCTGCCTGACATTAAATGTTTTGTGTCTTTGTAAATCTGATCCACAATGCACATGTATACATGATATGTTGGGGCATAATGTTAAAATTCCATTTATTTTTCTAAAGAAATTTCAGTTTTTCAAGTTATTCACACCTTTTTTGTTTGGATAGTTAGGAAATGTAAATATTTTCATAATTTAATGTTATTTTTTGCACTAGAACGAAAACAAAAATTTGGAGTTGACATTATTTATGTTATGTTATTATTATTTGAACATGGAACCTGAAAGAAAATTACTTTAAAGTTTAAAGTATGAAAGTATTTGCAGACGTAGATGGTTTTTAAATGTGAGTTTTGATGGGAAGCAGGAGTTTGGTTAAATGGCTGTAATAGATAATATGAACTTAATATTTCTTATTTTCCATCTTTGTGAAAAAAAAGTGGCCCCTGAACTAAAATAACTTTGAGATGGATGACAAATTAAAGGAAAAGTGTCTTAATAAGGTGTGTTTTTCCACCACGTCAGTCCAGAATCCCCTATAAGTGTTTGTTTGACTGGAGGTCAGGTGACTGTGAAGGTCATAACACACGGCTGCCGTTGTTTTTATACTCATCAAACCATTCAGTGAGTTCCCATGCCCTCTGGATGTGGACATTACCATTCTGGAACACAACCCTCCCTCCCATCAGGGTTCTCCTTTCATTTGTCATCCATCTGTAGCCAATCTGTGTTAAGTGACTTTGGATGAATTACATTAGCTCAGCATGTGAGTCATGCCTCTTCCATTATTTCATGCTAAACCATATTTGTGACCCTTTCTCAGCTTCCTGTGCTTCATATTTACCACATCCTGTTCTCCTCTGACTCTAGACTACGAACAATACTGGGTTTTAATTAATTAGAATACATGGATTTGTATCAGCCAGGGCCATGTAGCCAAAAGGTGATATGAACATGTTTTGAGATAAAATTACAATGGATGTTGTTGGTACTTGATGAAATATTTGTGTCATTTTAAACTGCACTCACTGGCCACTTTATTAGGTACACCTTACACCTAATTAAATATGATACATGGGTTTATATAAGACAGAGCAATGTAGCCAAAAGTTGATATGATGATCTTTTGAGATAAAATAAAATGGATGTTGTTGTTACTTGACGAGATATTTGCGTCATTTTGAATTGCACTCACTGGCCACTTTATTAGGTACACCTTACACCTAATCAAACATGATACATGGGTTTATATCAGCCAGGGCAATGTAGTCAAAAGGTGAATGAAGATCATTAGAGATAAAATTACAATGGATGTTGATGATACTTGACGAAATATTTGTGCCATTTTGAACTGCACTCGCTGGCCACTTTATTAGGTACACCTTACACCTAATTAAAAATGATACATGGGTTTATATAAGACAGGACAACATATTCAAAAATTGATATGAAGATCTTTTGAGATAAAGTTACAATGGATGTTGTTGATACTTGACTAAATATTTGTGCCATTTTGAACTGCACTCGCCGGCCACTTTATTAGGTACACCTTACACCTAATTAAACATGATACATGGGTTTATATAAGACAGGACAACATACTCAAAAGGTGATATGAAGATCTTTCGAGATAAAATTACAATGGATGTTGTTACTTGACTAAATATTGGCGTCATTTTGAACTGCACTCCCCGGCCACTTTATTAGGTACACCTTACACCTAATTAAATATGATACATGGCTTTTATGTAAGACAGGGCAATGTAGTCAATGTAGCTCTTTACCTTTACTCACCTACCACTGTTTCTTTAATTTCTGCAAATATCAGTTTGGCCATAAATATGACTTAGGCAATTATGCTACGAGGCAAACGATATGATAAACTACTGATCTGAACAGTAACAGAGAAAGAGCTGCTAGCGCCGGTATAAACTTTTCCAACTCTGTTTGATATGAACCTGTATTCATACTGTATAGTGTCAAACCTTGGTAGAAGAGAAGAAATGAGACTACCAAAGCTCATGAGAGTAAAACGACTCCACTTAAACTGGTCCATCAAACACCAATAAACACAAAATAATGAGAAGACTAGAGCAGCAACGTGATGAGGTTTGAATCTTCCTGCAGTATTTACATGTTGGGTCAGCTACATTTTTTTCTTTCATCAGCTTCAAATATTTCATGTTTCCATATCGACGCAGTTTCAGTCTCATGTCGCCGAAAAATTACATGACCTTTTAGCAGCGATGCCGCTACCAATTGTGGGCCCCGTGAAAGGTAAACGTTGTGGACCCTTTCATAAAATCCAGTATCTTGTCGATCTCCTAGCGGGGGGGGGGGGGTTGCACATACAAAACGTCACTTATGTTAGCGTGTAAACAAAACTGAAACTTAACATACTCTCTTATACAGTGGATCTTACACAAAATTTTAACAACTTCTACCCACTATCCACTCCCCTCCACTGCTCTATGGGCCCCCTTCGAATTTGTCATGTTTAACACCCCCCTTATTGGCACCCCAGCCTGTTAGTTAATTTGCATCTATGCCCTAACAGGCGATAGCAGCTCTATTGATCAGTTTAGAATCTTTATGTTATTTTCATCACATTGTCATTTTGCCCGTTACTAATGTAAAACTAGTTGGGTTTGGTTTCCCATTAGGTTGCTGATGTAGGACAGTTTTTAATTGGACACAACCTGTCATTGTGATAAATGTCCGTTTAGTTGGTTTGCATACATTAAAGTGGTTTAATCTTCCACACTGGACTGGACTGATCCAACTGAAGACCAACACCACCCTAGCAGTAGCCCTTAGAGGAATGGTTAGCGGAATAAGAAGTATAATATTCCATGTGAAATGGAAGTACAAAGCAGAAAAAGAAATAAAGCCTGTTATTCTGCCTTACACATGCACTATATGGACAAAAGAATGTGGACTAGGGATGCAAATTATCGATTAATCCATTAATTATTAGTTGATGGACCTTATCGATTGATTAACGATTAATTGATAAGCGGCGATTTTCCTGAGAACCTGAATTTCTCTTTCAATAGGGTCTATAAGAAGAAAAGCTAGATGTTGTTTATACACTTAATGAAAAAACAATGTCATATTCCTTAATGATTGATTTTCTGAACCATTGGATACAGTCACTGTTTCCTGTGGAATTCATCTGTTGATGTGGCAGTGTGTTATGGGGGGGTGCATGTGTGTGCGTTTCGTCGGTGGAGTGGGGGTGGGGGTTACTCAGCCGTATGCGCGCCGGGGGATGCGTGCGTGCGTCACTGTCCATCCTACTTGTAATACTATGGGGTATGGGGCGGTGCAGTCCATGCCCCGCAGAAGTGAAAGTGAAACTTTTCGCTCATTTATCTTTGCTCTACCTCCTGAAGCTTTGCAAACTTTAATCTCCCCCCTGCTTTTTCCCGTGTCCACCAGGGTGATTGCAGGACATAATGTTCGGCATGCTTGTGGCCCGGATTAGGAGCCTGGAGGATGTTTTCAACTTCTGTCTCACTGACCGTGGACTACACCAACCTCCAGGGAAAATGCTCTGATACCGACCCCACATTTGTGCCTGTATTTATTCGGGGGTGCACCACTCCCACAAACCGACAGGCTGGTCTGTGTTTGGCTCCACCATGTCCATAAATAATAATAATAATAATAATAATAATAATAATAATAATAATAATAATAATACATTTTATTTGTATAGCGCTTTTCATATAACTCAAAGACACTTTACACGCAGATAAAAACAGAAACAGACATGTTAACACAGATAAAAACAGGTGCAAAAGGCAGGTATGCCAATATAAAACAGTTAAACATTAAACATTAAGATTAAACATTAAAAGCAATTTTAAATAAATGAGTTCTTAAAAGGGATTTGAAGGTGTTGGGGTCGGAGCAGTGTCGGATATAGGGTGGGAGGGAGTTCCAGAGGGTTGGAGCTGCGATGGAGAAAGCTCTGTCCCCCCAGGTTCGGACATTCATAAAGACATTCTAACTCATCAGTGCCATGATCCGGTTCGATGACCGCCTACCCCTGCTGCGGCGTCGCAGCGCAGACAAACCAGCAGCCTTCGGACAGGTGTGGACAGGTAGACAAGGGCAATTAACTGACAATAATATAATCGAGCAAATTCTTATCGACAATTAATCAATAGTCGATTAATTGTTTACATCCCTTATGTGGACACGTTGAATTCAGCTGTTTCTCTTGTAACAGGGGTCTGGGATACAAAACAATAATGACTAATGATATAATATAGTTTTATATTAGGATAAATATCATTGCATTGGTTAGTTTGGTTTAAATTGTTATCTTTGCTTCCAAAATGTCTCAGAGATGAGGCTAACGACATTCATTTTGTCTTCTGTTAATGTAATTATACTTTTCTTCTTTTCTTTTGTTCAGACAAGGCATAGTTTTTGTAGCTTTTGTTCAGACAAGGTAAAAACCATACCTTGTGTGAACAAAGACAAAAAGAAAAGTATAACTGCCTCAGAAATGTTTTTGACTTAATTTCTCTCAACACTGATTTTTTTTTTTATCCATAAGTCTGATTTTAAATGTTCTACCATGTGTCTCCCATTAAACTTCAATAAAAATATTGACGTTTTTATCTCAAATCAGCATAAACAGGACATCTTACAGTGGTAGACATGATGTGTCCCAATACTTTTGTCCATATAGTTTATAACCGTGTCTGAAAACATGTTTCCATCGACTGATAAAACAGTGGTTGTTTTTACATAATCCTGGTGTTTTTATCTGTCCAACTGCTTATTCAGCCATAGCATAAATCATTCTTTATTTACCACTTCATGTGCTTTGTTTTCTCTCTCTCTCTCTCTCTTTCATAAACGTTTTGGCTCCGTATCCAAGGTGTCATTTTAAAATTAGTCATTCCCGTCTTTTGATTTTTATTTACATTGGCGCCCAGCTGTTCACATCATCCTAATGTGACTTAATTGTTTGAATGAATTCAGTCACGCTGCACTGCCACTATTATTTATCTGCAGCATATTGCTGTGTGACCATTTTAATGAGCTGTGAGTTAAAACACCGTCTTAATTGAAGATATACTGATGTTAATGTAAAGAAAAGGATGTGTATTTGGTGAAGGGAACTGCAGCGCTGGTGCTGTCGTGTCAAAATGCTGTTGTCTGGTGTAATTCTATGGAGAGTCTGGGAATCTGTTTCTGACAAAATGTGACAGTGATCCAGATTCAGCAAGTGGTGGCTGAACATGAGGGAAGAGTTTTTTTTTGTTTTTTTTTCCTAAAAAAGACAGATCTCCCCACTGATTAGACTTGTGTGGACGACAGCCTGGCTGTTAACGTGTCAGCAGGCTTCGAGTTTCTCCTCAACACCAGCTGCACAAAACTCTGAGACGGTGTTGTGAGTATAACGGAGGTGGAGATGGAAGTGTCGACGCAGGTGAATCAAATGACAAGTGGCGTCTCAGACAGACCTGGATCCAGAACATATGCACAAAAAAGTACGCTTTACCGGTATCCGGGTGAGCATATTACGCACACTTTGCACTTCATGTTATAACAGGTCATATTATTTTTCACAATTTGTATTAGGGTTAGAATTCAAAAGCTGTTAATGTAATGTGTATATAATGTGCATTATATTATATGATTATGAATAATGAATGTTCAGACAGCAGGTCTTAATGCAGTCGGATTTTTTGGTGAAATACGATTTTTTTGTGTGCTCGTTCATATTCCACAATAACCCTTTCATGCATGAATTACAGCAAAAAAAAAATCTAGATTTTTTTAGGCTAATTTTATCACTCAAAATTAGGCTAAAGTTGAAATGCATTTTGAATTTTTTTTTTTTTTTTTTTTTTTTTTTTAAATATGGTTTCATGAAGAAGATATTTAACCTCCTGAGACCCAGGAATATACAAGTTTTGGCTTTTTAAAAATTATATAATTGTCTATACTGGATGCATCAGATGCATTTTTCCAATTTTTTATGCAATGTCCTTTATGGTGGACATCTTTTTTTTTTTTTGTATAAAGCAGGGAAACTCTTGTCCAAAAAACCCATAGCTGGGTCTTAGGAGGTTAACTTTATGAGATCACAGAGCAGTCCAAATTCTAAAACTAGGATACTCTTTTTCACTGTATCGTTTAGAGTCTATAGAAATTGCCCCCATGTGGTTTAGACAATATTGCCTTTATAACCCTTTGGAAAGTGAGCTTAAACTATGTGTCCACAAACGTGGACGTCATGCACGAAAGGGTTAAATTCAACTTCTATCAGTTTTGAGTCTGAACTGAATGTGACCCTGAAGTGACCCACATGCACAAAAGAGGTCCTGACATAATATGAACTATGGCTACATTCAGACAGCAGGTCTTCATGCACAATTCAGATTTTTTGGTGAAATCCGATTTTTTTTGTTTGCTCGTTCATATTTCACACTAAATTCAACTTCTATCAGTTTTGGTCTGAACTGAATGCGACCCTGAAGTGACCCACATGCACAAAAGAGGTCCTGATGGAATACGTGACCACGCAGACACACACTGTGTTTACAGAAGTAAGTATGTTTTTCCCGCTGCTCCTCCTCTTGGGATGCAGAATTGTTACGTTTGTCACATTTCAATGACATAAAAGTTGGATAAATGCGACCTGGCTGTTTAGATTGAAGTCGCATTGCAAAATATCAGATACGTATCGGATTTAGGACCACATATGAAAGTGGTCTGGGTCGGATTAGTTCTGTTCAAACTGTCTAACAGATCGGGCACAGGTCAGTACTTTTTAATATCGATACAGTATTGTGAGATGAAATATTGCGATATATTGCAGAACCGATATTTTCTAACACCCCTAGTCTTACTTTGTCTGTAACTGTTCTGTTTTTGTTTGATACGGTGTTGCGTCTGACCGCTGCCTCGTATCCATGGTGATCAGTTGTGCTGTGAGAATCGTCACCCATAAATCACCTCACCAGTACCAGGCCATTATCAACACAGTAAACAGACCGAAAGTCATTAGTAACTAGAAGATAAATCACCAGTGACCCCATTTATATGACCATAAAAATCTGATATCTGGGAGTAATCAGGTAATTGTAATATTCAGCTATGATGCGTTTACATGCACTTCAGAAATGCGATAATCAATAAACCTCGGTTTAGATGTTTAAGTCCATTATTGGATTTATTTTGGAGTATGTACATACATGGTGATGGTAGAATCAAACTTCCTATTTGATAATGTAGCTCCCAATTTTGGTGATTTTTTTTTTTTTTTTAATATTCAATTTTGATATCAAGATTTTAAAAATGTGTCTGTTTCATTCAGTTATGTTGCTTGTGGCAATATTGCAACTTTGGTGCTTAAAGGGTTCATTGTTTTCCCACCTGTGCAGATGTAAAAGAACTAAATAAATTAAATTAACCTGCATACATGCAGGAAGACACTGGAGTATTGGCGAGAAATCCAGGTGTGTTAATCTGATTTATTATAATCAGATTACTGCTGTTATCTGACAAAACAGATCAGATTATACTGTTTACATCATCGCTAATTATCTGAAAATTTAAGTAATCAGACTATGTGCATGTATGTAAATAGACTCAGTGTTTGTTGTGTACTGACGGCCTCATCATCATCATCATCATCCTCATCATCATGAAGTCTGGTCTGTTTCATTCAGTTATGTTGCTTGTGGCAATATTACAACTTTGGTGCTTAAAAGGTTAATTGTTTTTACACATGTACAGATGTAAAAGAACTAAATAAATCAGATTAACCTGTATACATGCAGGAAGACATCAGGGTATTGGTGAGAAATCCAGGTGTGTTACTCTGATTTATTATAATCAGATTAAATCTAATAAAACAGATCAGATTATACTGTTTACATCAGGGGTGTCAAACTCATGTTAGTTCAGGGGCCACATTCAGCCTAATATGAAATAAAATTGGCCAGACCTGTAAAATAATATAAATAATAGGATAAGAACTTATGAATAATGTCGACTCCAAAGTTTTCTCTATGTTTTTGAGTGAAAGACGTAAGATTCTGTATTGAAAATATTTACATCTACAACTGTACTTGAACATAGCATGAACAAATATAAATACGCTGAAAATTCTTAAGAAAAAGAGGTGCAATTTTTACAATATTATGCCTTAGTTTATCATTTATACATGTGCATTACAATTTACAGATCACAATGGATCTACAAATACACAAAACATTTAGTAACAGACAGAATATTATTAAAACTCCACATACTTCAATTAAGACATTTAAGGTTGTTCATATTTGTTCAGGTTATTTACTTTTTTTGGAAAAGGTTAGTCTGTAAATGTAAACATTTTTGTATAATTTAACTGTTTGGTTTTTTGTTGTTGTTTTTTTTTACAGTAAAACAAAGAGGAAAAATTGGCAGTTTTCATTATTTATAGGTGATTATGGTAGTATTTTACTGATTGGACCCACTTTAGATTGAACTGACCTAAAATGATTTTACCATCCTTGATTGTTAATATCTTCAGCGTAATTTTTGCATTTCACAAATTGATCCTACTGGCCGGATTGGACCCTTCGTCTGCCCTGTTTTGGCCCCTGGGCCGCATGTTTGAAACCTGTGGTTTACATTATCACTACTAATCTGAAGACTTCACAAATCAGACCATGATTAGAGCATTAGCGTGCATGTAAACAGACTCAGTGTTTGGTGCACACTGACGGCCTCATCATCATCACCATCATAATCATCATCATCATGTAGTCTGGTCTGCTTCTGAAATATCATCCAAATCTAGAGGGATCTTGAAAAAGTGCATGCAGAAGTAAATGATATATGATTCACTCGAAACGATTAAAGGGGTTAAAAATAATTCAGATGGAGAATCTTTCATGGACTGGGAGTCATTCCGCTTAAAACCCTATGGATGTGGAGTGGGGGAAATAATTAAAGCCGTGGAAAACTTTTAACAATCGTCCACGTGGGTGTACAAAGAAACTACACTGAGAGAAACATTTACCTTTAGCTTTTTCCTGTATGTGCTGTAATTACCACACACGTCCTAGCCTCACAATCAACCATCTGCAGCCAACTCACGTCGAAAATGACAGTTTACCACCTGAAGTCACAGCTTTAATAACAGGGTATCGTCAGGAATAAATGATCAGTCATAATGTACAGAAATAAACGGTCAAAGACACAGGAGGTATAATCTACAGAGACTATGAGACGTAAATGTTTACAGTAGGTGAACCGATGCTGTGAGCTTCTACTGTGGAAGGACAAAATCACAGGGAATTGTTTCTGAAATATATGTAAATCAAGCTTCAAAGAAAAAATACAGAGGAAGTTGTGTTTATACTGTGTATTTATACTCTATGATCAACATGTGGTGTATACATAATCAGACTGAAGTGGATGTGATTAGAGAATCCAACTTAACCCTTCAGAGTCCCTGAACAGACCACCACCTCCAAATAACATAATGATGGATGGATCTCATCTGCCTATTATTTTTTTCACTTTAACCTACTATATCAACATAAAAGGCCAGAAAACACAAAAAATATATAAAATCCGATTTGAAAAATGTATGTAATTTATTGCATAAATAACACAAAGTTGCTTAACGAACCTTTTCAAAGACTTTAAAAGTGAATATTGGTTCCAAATATTAGGTATGTACAATTAAAATTGTAATAAATTAAAACTATACTCAAATATTTTACATAAAATTAGGGCTGCTCGATTATAGAAAAAAAAAAATCATGATTATTTTAGCAATAATTGAAATCACGATTATTAAAAACGATTATTTGTTAACCTTAAAGTTGTTTATTTTTTTCTTGCAAAGCAATGTAAAATATATTCTTTAAACATAAATAAAGCTTTTAACCACTAAAACAAAGTATGTTCACTTTTGGATGAAACAAAAAATCTTTGAATGCAAATAAGTGTACTGTAAATTCAAGTATGTTTCCTTTTGTAAATAAATAGTGCACTGTAGTTAAACTGCTATAGACTTGCCATAGAACTGTAGCAATAAAAAAAAAAAAAAAACCTCACGTACAGTGCAAATTATAAATTCAAGTATGTTCAATGTAGTATGAAACATAGTAAATTCAGTGGCGTGCCGTGAGGTTTCAGTTCAGGCCTTCTGTATACATCAGCCATCTAGAAAACGCACATTAGGGTTATACGGGTTAGGGTTAGGTTAATACGGGAGTTGCAGCATAAAGAGATTCGGAGACTGAAGATTGCATTGCGGACGAAGTTGTTTTTATGCGTTTTAGTTTTTCATAAGATTATGATAAAGGTGGCGGTGGTTAAACTTTAGATGGTTACAAAGGTTTGTTGTGTTAGCGGTCGGTGCGGACACAACTACGAAACACTTTTTGCACGTGATGTGTTTTTGCTCTTCATCTTCTTCATCAAACCCAAAGTGATTCCATACAATTGAATTTGACTTGCCTTTTTTGTTTACCAAGCACTTCTGCTGGGATTTTTCCAGACCGCTAGGTACAACTTTCCTCTTGGGGTGGACCTGCCGGCTAGCAGGCAGATGGAGCTTAGAGGGGGGTGGGGCAGAGCAGCTCATGGTAGCTTGCGTGCACGTGAATTAAAACAACTCAAAATTAATAATTGTTTTTTCTCGATTACATAATTTTTGTAATCGTTGCGTGTAATAATTGAAATCGTAATTGAATTTCGATTAATTGCACAGCCCTACATAAAAGCATAGTTTTACATAAGCGTCTTCTCTGGAAAAGTGCGGTAATCAAACACGGTTATCATGATAATTAGAATTTAAACGGTAATACTAACTGTTGGCAATTTTACCGTGGTTTATTGTTATACCGGTAATTGTTACATCCCTATTACTGACACAGCACCACTGCAATGAAAATTTGTAGGGGAAACAATGAATCTGATTAAAAATTTTAATTTAATTTTAATGCTACTTTTTATAATACTTAAATGGAGCAACTGTAACATAAAAAAAAATCCCCCTGGTATTAATAAAGTATTCAGATTCTTATTTGTGAAAAACAATATCCAAAGTTAAACATATGGTCTAAGACAGAAGCTGGCTCTGGTGGGATGGTTCTGGTTCTGGATTTGGGTTGTGCTTAATGAGGTGGAAAATGAGTGGGTTATGTTTGTCGGAGTCCCGGGAGTTCCACACCTGTGTCACTTCTGGATGGAGCCCACAGGTCCAACCCTAACCCGGGCCCCGGTGGCCCCCATGGGCCCCGCCACAGCCACTCACATGTCATAATGTCTTGTGTACACAGTGGCTGCAGCCCTTTCATAATTAATTACATTCAATATCACTCTATTATTTACACACCAGCAGCAGCAGCAGCAGCAGTGATCTATCTTCCATCTCCAGATCGCTGTGAGCGCTTTCTGTCATAAAAACCCAGTGGGAGGGGCCACAAAGAATAACATGCACACATGAGCATAAGCGCATAAGAACATCACCCACACGTGCACAAAAACAACTTGTCAGAGGCTGCATCTTGTCTCCTCGTGTCAAACCTCCTCCCCCTCCCTCGTCTTTTACACCGTTACACTCTTGATCTCTTGCTATTATGTTGGTGAACTGGAGCTGAAGAGAAAGCGGGAAGCCTTGACACAGAGCTGCTAATGCAGAGATGTTACACTAACACGGTGTTGGTACGGTCGACCAGCACATCCTCAACACAGCGGAGGAGACACACCACTGACACGCTACTTAACACTTCTGGAAAACACCCCCGAGTGGTAAAACAACACAGAAAAACCAATCAGACACAACTAAAAAACACATGTATGAAGCATTTAATACCATTAACACCGAATAATCTATTAGTTCTCACTAAGATAAAAGCAGGAGCATTTTTATGGGACATTTTATAAGTAAACAAGTGTTCAGAGAACGCAAACCTGCGCCAAGCACCCTGAACGGTGTGCATGTGTGGATCGACTATTTCTTTTTAAATTCAACAGTTTCCAGGTTGTTCCATACAGCAGAAAAAGTTGAAGCTTGGTACCAGTCATGTGTCTGTCAAATTAGATTCAATTCCAATCAATATTTGTTGAGTTCTAATGAAAAATGTGCGGTAAATGGGATTTTCAATGTTAAATGTAAATGTCCACAGAGTCCACATTCCACAGTGGATGCGGACAATTTTCTGTCAGATACAAGATACTGTTCTAAGCTACGGGTGGATCAAATTGGAGGCTAATTGGAGTCGTTTTGAATTTTTGATGAATTTTTGAAAATTGCTCAATGATGAGAGATAGGAAAATTGTAGATTTTGTGACCTTGCTGTGACCTTGAACTTTGGCCGACTTGGCCCAAAATTTAATGGGTTGGTCCCAGGGCCTAGGTCTATCTGTGGGGATGATTTGGTGAAGATGGTTGGAATAGTTTTCCCATAAAGTTGCTAACAAACAAACAAACAAACACGCAAACAAAGTGATCACAATACCTCCTCGTGGAGGTAAAAATAGTTCCAGTGTCCCTGTACGTCAGTGTCATATTCTATCTGAATTAGTACCAGTTGAATGTGTGAGGTTGTCAGGTTCTGGTCTATGTTCCAGTTCTGTGGTCTGGATGCAGATCAATCTAACTATAGAAGTGGGCGGGACTTTGACTGGAGGAGAACTCGACTAATTCAGTCTAAGTCCATAGATGACTTCTATCAGTGATCAATAGGAACTAGATTGATATCTGGAACTATTTACATGTTATAAATAGGGGTGTTTGAAAATATTGGTTCTGCAATATATTGCGATATTTCATTTCACAATACTGTATCGATATTAAAAAGTACTGTATTGATATTGTTAGGTAGTTATTCAATATTGTGATATAACATCAGATCCTGTTGTGATCAAACAAAATTGTGTTTAGCATTTGTGCATATTTCTGGTGTAATTCAATTCTTCCAGGAAACAATCATTTTTAAAAAAGAAACATACAAAAAATTGCATTTTTAACTATACCATGACATATCATGATATATGGTACTGTGATCGCAGTACTGCGATTTGTATCATATTACCAGATTCTTGCCAATACACAGCCCTAGTTACATCAAAATATGGACCATTATAAGTAAAGGCACATTTTTCGTATTTTGGGGAAAAAAACCTACACTTTATTGTGAGGCTGGGGCACCAATGGGGGGGGGGGGGGGGTAAACATGACAACAGGGTATAACAGAGGCACAGAAGCCGGGTCAGATGTTCAAAGCGCGTTAAGTGTCAATTTCGGATTTCAGTAGTTACGGAGTACACACACCCTACACCCCCCTATACCCCCCCCCCCCCACTGTACCAAAAATATACAGTATCGAAAATGTATCAAACCGAAGACCCCTGTTCCGAAAACGTACCAAAACACCCCTAGTATTAATATATTTATCAAACAATTTGTATGTCCACACTTACAAAATATAGACTCACATATTTTCCCAAAAGTCGTCTCAGCCCAGCATCAAAACTACCACATCTAGAACCTCAACGCACTAGTACTATCATAATAAGTCCAAATTTTTCTCTTTGTTTTAGTGTAAAAACTTCAATTCACTTCAATTCAACTTCATTTATAGAGCACATTTCATGCACAAGGCAGACTCAATGTGCTTCACAACAGGTATATAACATAAAAACATTTTTAAAAAAAACTAGAAAAGCACTTGGAGAGAGCAGACCTCCACCAAGGCAGATCTACGGTAACACAACAGGACCAGGACAGGAGACGAATCATTTAACAGAGTCAAAGTTGAGTGGAGAATAATGGTTTTAAAGCCAAAGAATCAGAGGCAGGATTCCAGTTCACTAGAATGAATCAAATCGATCAGCTGGACCCGTTTACCGGCCGGTGCTGAGCCTGAGAGCCAGCATGAGCGAGTGTTTGTTTGCCAGACCGTCCATCACACCGCAGGAAAACACACACAACCATAAAATGTGAAATGTATACGAGTGGATTTTTACAGCAGAACGACACGTACAACAATAACAAGACAAAGGACGCACTTAGTTTAGACGACTTGAAAAGGTTCATATCCTTCACATTTAATTACCGGTCTGTTATTTTACATCCTTCAGTACGTCTTAGCGTTGCAAAGACATAATGAAATGTATTATTTTCATATGAGCATTGCGACACCAAAGCTTTTTTTTCCTCTGTGGAGTCAAATACCCAACAGGAAGCTGAGGTTTTTGAGACGTCGGAAAGGCTTTTTATGGGAAGGGCGCCCGCCACATCATGTTGTGATTTACAGCACATGCCACTAAATCAGGTTTAGTTTCCTCAAAATTAATCTGGAGGCATTTACAGGAAGGAGTTTTCAGGTTTTACAAACACACTGTAAGCCCGGAATTTGTATTTACTAAAATGCTTTAATTACAGTGTATTTAAATGGTTTAAGTTTTATGACACTACTAAAAAATGTTAAGTATATTCTACTAATTTTGGGTGGTTTTTGGGAGGTTTTGGGCTAGTTTTTAGGTGATTTTTGGGTACTTTTTGGGTGGGTTTTGGGTCGTTCTTAGGGGGTTTTTGGGAGGTTTTGGGCTAGTTTTTAGGTGATTTTTGGGTACTTTTTGGGTGGGTTTTGGGTTGTTCTTAGGTGGTTTTTGGGAGGTTTTGGGCTAGTTTTTAGGTGATTTTTGGGTACTTTTTGGGTGGGTTTTGGGTCGTTCTTAGGTGGTTTTTGGGAGGTTTTGGGCTAGTTTTTAGGTGATTTTTGGGTACTTTTTGGGTAGGTTTTGGGTCATTCTTAGGTGGTTTTTGGGAGGTTTTGGGCTAGTTTTTAGGTGATTTTTGGGTACTTTTTGGGTGGGTTTTGGGTCGTTTTTAGGTGGTTTTTGGGAGGTTTTGGGCTAGTTTTTAGGTGATTTTTGGGTCGTTTTTAGGTGGGTTTTAGGAGGTTTTGGGGGTACTTTTTAGGAGGTTTTTGGGTAGTTTTTGGGTGATTTCTAGGTAGTTTTTGGGTGACTTTGGGTTCATTTTTAGGTTGTTTTTAGGAGGTTTTGGGGTAGTTTTTAGGTGATTTTTGGGTACTTTTTGGGTGGGTTTTGGGTTGTTCTTAGGTGGTTTTTGGGAGGTTTTGGGCTAGTTTTTAGGTGATTTTTGGGTACTTTTTGGGTGGGTTTTGGGTTGTTCTTAGGTGGTTTTTGGGAGGTTTTGGGCTAGTTTTTAGGTGATTTTTGGGTACTTTTTGGGTGGGTTTTGGGTCGTTCTTAGGTGGTTTTTGGGAGGTTTTGGGCTAGTTTTTAGGTGATTTTTGGGTACTTTTTGGGTGGGTTTTGGGTCATTCTTAGGTGGTTTTTGGGAGGTTTTGGGCTAGTTTTTAGGTGATTTTTGGGTACTTTTTGGGTGGGTTTTGGGTCATTCTTAGGTGGTTTTTGGGAGGTTTTGGGCTAGTTTTTAGGTGATTTTTGGGTACTTTTTGGGTGGGTTTTGGGTCGTTTTTAGGTGGTTTTTGGGAGGTTTTGGGCTAGTTTTTAGGTGATTTTTGGGTCGTTTTTAGGTGGGTTTTAGGAGGTTTTGGGGGTACTTTTTAGGAGGTTTTTGGGTAGTTTTTGGGTGATTTCTAGGTAGTTTTTGGGTGACTTTGGGTTCATTTTTAGGTTGTTTTTAGGAGGTTTTGGGGTAGTTTTTAGGTGATTTTTGGGTAGTTTTTGGGTAGTTTTTAGGTGGTTTTTGGGTCATTTTTAGGTGGTTTATGGGTAGTTTTTGGGTGGTTTATGGGTAGTTTTTAGGTGGTTTTTGGATAATTTTTTGGTGTTTTTTGTGTTGTTTTTGTGTTGTTTTTATGTAGTTTTTAGGTGGTTTTTGGGAGGTTTGGGGGTAGTTTTTAGGTGATTATTGGGTACTTTTTGGGTGGTTTTTGGGTGGTTACTGGCTAGTTTTTGGGTGGTTTCGGGGGGCTGGAATGACAGAATTCCATTTCAATTCATTTCAATGGTGAGAATAGATTTATAAAGCAAGTAAATTGTAACACAAGAACGGTCATAGAACACATTAAAGTCATACTGTGAGGTTCCACTGTACACTTCAGAAGTATGGATAGTATGTGAGTACGGTAGGATTACATGGTAAAGTATTTGTCTTTAAGATTGGGAACTTCATGTGTCAAATAATATTCACTTGTAAAACCTACTCCCACCATGCACAGGTATAAAGAGCATACGTCCAAAATTAGTCTCTACCTTTAAAATCTTTAAAAATAGGCAGTGATCACCACACAGTCACGCAACATTGTTAGAGTCTGAATCATCTGCTCATGAATTCTGCTCCTGGTGAAAAGGAAAGTGGAGGATATTTTTGTTCCATTCTAACATTTTCACTTGATCCTTCTCCTTCGAAAACCTCCCATTTCTAATACAAGCAGCATTTATCTCATCTCATCCATAAACGCATGTGTCCTTTAGTAGATAAACTGACAGATTTATCAGTGCGTTCGCTGCTGCTGCTGTGATGATTGAAGTGTGCATGTGTAAGTATGTGTAATTTATCACTGTGCGTTGTTGCCTCCTCTGGCTCTGTATGTGTGCATGTGCATTCGGAGGCTTTCACGGTGCTACATTATATTAACATGTATGTGCTGGTGCCAATCATGTCGGTTGGCAGCCGCCTGAGGTTCGGGACCAGCTGGCCGAGTGACAGCGTTACATGCTCCAAAGTCATTTCACAGCTTCCTGTCAGGGAGGGAGAGCAGGTGTGTAGTCGACTCATACCTCCAGCTACAAAGACGCTGTTTGGACACCAGCGCCTATATAGCATCTTTGTAATGGACAGAGAGACGGGTGGGAAAAAAAAAAAAGAATCTATATAAGCAAAGGTGTCGCTTTGTGTTGAAAAACGGTGGGGGCGTAACAGTTGAGAAAAGAAAAAAATAATTTAAAGGTTCAATGTATAATATTCAGTGACATCTAGTGGTGAAACTACAGACTGTAAACAACACAAAAATGCTAAGGGCCCTCATTAATAGCGCTGCGTATTGGCAAGAATATGGTGATATGATACAAATCACAATACTAGGATCACGATACGAAATATCACAATATATCATAATACTGTTAAAAAGGCAATTTTTGGTTTGTTTCGTCTTTTAAAAGGATTATTTCCTGGAAGAATTGAATTACACCAGAAATATGCACAAATACTAAAGACATTTTTGTTTGATCAGAACAGGATCGAATGTTATATCACAAAATTTTCCTGTGTTCAAACTGAAATTCTGTTTTACAGACATTACAGTTGAAGATCCTGTTCAAATGTTCATATTCTATTGGTTCAGAACATCAGAACAATATTTTTGTGCAATACCAACAAAGGAACTAACATCTGCCTCTCAGACAGAAAAAAGTGCTGTTAGAATGCTTCAAATAACAATTATTAAATAAAACAGTGTTAAATAATAATAAACTAGATATAAGCAATAAAGAATACCAAAAAACAAAAATGAACCTCCACAATATCTGCATTTGAATAAATACCTAAAAATATCGATACAGTACTTTTTAATATTGATACAGTATTGTGAAATGAAATATCGCGATATATTGCAGAACCAATATTTTCTAACACCCCTACTCATTAGAGCCAACATTAGACTGTCTGAAAGTCCTCCTCTTTGTGAAATAATAACATCTGAGCAGCAACAACACAATAAAAAATAGGACCAATGTAACTGTTTCTCACCGACAACTTCTAACTCACAAAATAATTTCATTTTATTTTATTTATTTGCACATCATTAACACCAAGAGAAAAAAAAAAAAAAAAAAATCTAACAAGTAACATCATTGTGCAGGAGAGGACAGAAGCCAAAAAAGGCTTATGTGAATACCAAGGTTATTATCGTTAACGAAAACTAACGAAATTGAAAACTACAACTGAAAAAACATTTTCGTTAACTGAAATAAATATAAACCATAAGTAAAAGAAAAAAAAGATAACTAACTGAAACTGTACTGTGTGCTTACAAAACTAACTAAAACGGATAAAAATTATGATTATAATTGTAATTTTTGTCTTTGTCAACGTCGGATTGATATGAAATCAATTTATTTTGCTCTAGCAATTTTAGCTAGCGGCACCATACGGTACTTCACAGTCCATCACTTGTCGTTTAGAGCCGTCTTCTGGTCCCCACTGTACCTGGAAACATGGAGACTAAAGTTGGGAGAAAGCAGCAGAGTCTTGTCTGGGATTTATTTGAATACGACGGAGAAGATAAAAGATACGACAAAACTAAAATTAAACTAAAACTAAACTACAACTAAGCATTTAGAAAAAAGTGAAAGCTAATAAAAACTAGCAAACCTGCTCTAAAAATGAATTAAAACTAAAAAAAAAAAAATTAAAAAAAATAATAAAATGTTTCAATTGTTCACAAAGTTAGAGGTCAAACACCATATCGTTGTTTTGGTTGGTTCAATGTATATTTAGGTAAGTTGCTACATATTTTAGAACTGAAAACTAAGCTGCCCACACAGACAGTAGTTAGGCATGCTCTTCTGGTTTTATTTCATGTACTGATCTATATTCAGTGCACATTTCTACCAACACAACACTTCCTAATCCATTTCAAAATAAAGCCCTCTAGCCTTTCAGTGGATGCTAACCACTCACTGCTTAACAGAACTTTTATTGATACTGCAAACGTAAATTTCTACAAATGAGACACACACCTGCAGTGGCTGATACTGGAAAATAAGTACATTAAGTGGGTAGAATTCATTTTTTGTTGTCTTATTAATTTTAGAACAGAAAGGTAAGCTGTTCAGAGGCGTCCTCTTTTGGTTTTATTCATGTATTAATATGAATAGCATCACGTGGGCACGCCATTATTTGCCCGCCTTTGTCAATGTGAAATTAATCCAATTATTCCACGATTTGAAAAAAACAGCTTTGCATTGCAGTGTTCTCTTACTGTGTCTTAAAACGGGCTCCTTTGTTTGTTCAAATTTCTTGGTGGACGATGTGTTCCAGATCATCAAACCATGGTTTTGGGGACACGAGGACCTACAGTTGAATACATGAGGTTCAACTGGGCCTACAGTTGAATACATGAGGTTCAACTTAGCCTACAGTTGAATACATGAGGTTCAACTTAGCCTACAGTTGAATACATGAGGTTTAACTGTGTCTACAGTTGAATACATGAGGTTCAACTGGACCCACAGTTGAATACATGAGGTTCAACTGGACCTACAGTTGAATACATGAGATTCAAGTAGGCCTATAGTTGAATACATGAGGTTCAATTGGACTTACAGTCGAATACATGAGGTTCACCTGGGCCTACAGTTGAATACATGAGCTTCAACTGGACTTACAGTTGAATACATGAGGTTCAACTGGACCTACAGTGGAATACATGAGGTGCAACTGGACCTACAGTTGAATACATGAGGTTCAACTGGACCTACAGTTGAATACATGAGGTTCAACTGGACCTACAGTTGAATACATGAGGTGCAACTGGACCTACAGCTGAATACATGAGGTTCAACTGGACCTACAGTTGAATACATGAGGTTCAACTGGACCTACAGTTGAATACATGAGGTTCAACTGGGCCTACAGTTGAATACATGAGGTTCAACTGTAAATGGGGTTAGTTCCTTTGCCATCTGTGCATGACGCAGTTGAAAATGTCATTAAATAAACATGAGTTACCCACAGTTTATCCTGGTATGACCCAGACCACAGATCAAACTGGGGTTCTGAGCCACACTTCTGGGACGTGTCCTTGACATTCTAAGTAATGGAGACATATTTTCACAACTGTCTCCAAAGATATTTGAGATCCTGTTCAATTAATGCATGACAGAAATATGTGGAGTGTTCGCTGAAGTAGTGAACCTTCAGAAATACAAATTAATGCTCTGACTGCATGGAGACTAATTCTTTTAAAGTGGAAGGATGACACTTGGAACGTATCAGTGGAAAGTGGTTGTGAAAAAAAATCTAGAACAAGGAACTGGGGGAAGGAAACCATTCTATCAAAGGACCAGTGCATAAGCACAACTGAAGAAATATTTCAAATGGAAAAATTAACACAGAGACTGAGACTGCAAGAGCCACAACTGGATAAAAAATGAACAATATTTATGCAAAACCAATAAACTGACTGTGGCTACCTGGGTGCACTGTTCTCATTTATATATTTTTTTTTCTCTCTTGTTTTGTATAGGCTAATTGTTACTCTTAAAACTTAATAAAAAATGATGTGCCAAAAAAAGAGAGTAGTTGTGATATAAGGTGTGATGTGTGGAACAACTCAGCTTTTTCTGTAATAAATTACAGTTTTTATCATTATCTCATTGTCCAGCCAGGTTTTTAATGAAATTACCATGATATTTTTGGGCTGTTTTGTGCCAAGTTTAGTTTATACATTCACTTTAAGAAATGCACAGTCTGACCTCAACAAAATTACATTAATGGTGTAACTACATTTTGTTTTTTTCTGGGGGTTTTTTCCTGCTATGTGGTTTGTAAATGTATAAATTGTAATATTTTATATTGAGAAGTAAGCATGTTTTTAAAATAAATCTTAAGAAATCTATAATCAATGAAACAATGCTAAATTAATAAAACTTTTTTTATTATTATTATTTATTTATTTTTCTGCCTATATGCTTTGTAAATGTAAAAAATGTACCCCTGGAAGAATAGTCTCTCCTTTGGTAGAGACTAATGGGAATCTTTAAATAAAGAAATAAAGAAATGGTCGATGTGATGAATTTAAGAAGTTCAAAAATTACACTTAAGATATTAACAGTCATGGGCGTCAAACCAGTTTTATTTCAGAGGCCATATACTGACCATTATGATCAGAAATAACAAAATAACCTATAAATAATGACAACACCAAATTTTCTTCTTGATTAAGTGCGAAAAAATATATTGCATTATGAAAATATTTACATTTACAAACTATTCTTTAACAATAAAATGTGGATAACTTGAACAAATATGAACAACCTGAAATGTCTGAAGAAAATTAAGTGAAATTTCAACAATATTCTGCCTGTTATTATGTTTTGTGCCTTTGTAGATCTGAACCGTAATGCAGATGTAGGAATGATAAGTTGAGGTGTAATATTGTTAAAATTACACTTATTTTTCTTAAGAAATTTAATTTCTTTCAAGATACTCACATCTATTTTCTTTGGATAGTTTGGAATTGTAAACATTTTCATTATTTAATGTATTTTTTTGCATAAAAAAGAGGAAAAAATGTGCCATTGTCATTATTTATATGCTATTATGTCATTATTTTACTGGTCTGACCCACTTTAGATCAAATTGGGCTGAATGACTTTGACACCCCTGTTACAGATGGATGACAAATTACAGGAATAGTGCCTTAATAAGGTGAGTTTTCAGAGTTTTTTGTGAAATTATACTTTGTTTTAGTTTAAATAAATGAAAACATTCACACTTACAAGGAGAAAAATTGGAAATGTGCATATTTATAGGCTATTATGAGAGTGAATTGGTCTGTATGTGGAACCTGAACTAAAATTATCGTTAATATCTTCAGTGTAATTTTTCCATTTCACAAATTCATCCCAGGGGTCGGACTGGACCCTTTGGCAGGCCGGATTTGGCCCCCGGGCCGCATGTTTGACACCAGTGACCTAGAGTATGTATTTAACCCTTTAATGCATGAATTATGAGAACCTTAGTCAAGATTTTTTCTTGAGTGTTTTTATTTCTCCTTAGGCACGAATAAAATGACCCAATCGAGGTTTTTAGTTTTTTTTTTTTTTTCCATGTAGTCACAAAAATGTCCACTCCGCTACACCATGCATTTAATTTTTGAAGCAAAGAAACATGTATTTAAAACCCAATATCAGAAAGTGATATGAAAACAATGAAATAAAAACATTTTTAATGCTCCTAATCTGATGTTTTATCACATTTGAACACATTCTAATACTAGTTATTACTCACTTCATGATGATAATATGCAAAAAAACAAGTTTTTGTTGTTTTTTTATTTATTTAAAATTCTTTTAATAAGGTTCAAGGTTAAGGTTCACTTTTATTGTCATTACATGTAATGTATACATGAAACAAAATCAGTACTCAGGTCCAGCAATGTACATGGTAAAAATCCTATAAAATGAATCCTATATTAAATATTAATAAGCATTTTAAAGAGGGGTTGATAATATTATTTATCTTGTTTTTTTGGTGTGATTTTTTTCTGTCTTTTTTGTGTTTAATAGGTTTGTAGTATATATATATATATATATATATATATATATATATATATATATATATATATATATGTATATATATATATATATATTTGTATTGTGTATGTGTGGTTCCTTAGGGTCTAAGTGCGTGTTTATGAAAATGTATAATTAAAAAAAAAATCTTTTAATTATAGTCTAACAATTGATTTACACTCAAACATGTATACTTTTTTATACTTTTAAGAACATTTATTTCTACCTGCCTTTTCTTTTGTACTGGTGTAGGTTGGGATCAATAAAATCTTATCTTAATCGGTTAAAATTTACTTAGGGGATCAAATGAGTGTCCATTTTTGTCAAAAAAAAAGTTGTAAGAAATGCATAGAACTGTGTTGAAATAATGCTAGTACATTTGTGCACAGACTACTGATATTATTTGACAGTGGAAACTCTATTTTCACAAATATTGGATTTTGAATGGCATGTGTAACTTTTGCTAGTGGACGGACGTGACATTACCCATGATGCTCTGGTCAGTACCAGTACTTTATTAGGAATAAACTTATATACTTACTATTGCTAATTCTCCTCTTATTCATAAATGTTAGTATTGTGGATCTAAAACAATAACAGCTGACACAAAAACACAAAATGTGGCAGTGGACGGATGTGACATGGTTGTTACAGATCCCATCATACTGATGCTCTGCAGCCATGTCACCGTTTATACTAATGATCCCTGTGCAAAAACTAGGATCAGAATTATTTATTGTATAGTTTATCACCATACTAAAGAGTAAATAACAATATAGAATTGTTATTTCTTTATAAAAATGCTCATTATTAGAAAACTGTTGATTTAAAAAGTGACGTGTGACATTCTTCATGTATGTATTGGCGTAACATAAGCAGGATGGATCAGCACCATACTCCATACTGAACCTGTAAAAATAAAACATGTGATATGTAGGATAGAATCTTGTAAGAAAAATTGGGGAATCTAAAAGAATAGAATATTTGTTTTTTAGGTAAATTCAGTTCAAATAGAACTTGGCCATTTGTGACATGAAAATATAGCATTAATTGTGCTGAAATTGGACATTTTTGAGCTGAAAACAAAGTTCATATGAGCATCAACATGTTGAACAGAACTGAAATCCTGTACATTTGCAGAACTTGCATTTACCAACACAAAGTTCCTTTGGGGATTCATTTAGATTGATTTCTTATGCACAAAGACATAAATAGGACCTCTAGGCAAATTTTAGCCATAATTTATCTTATCTTATCTTACTGCCAATCAGGTTTCTCAAGAACAGTAAAGTTACAGTAATGGTATGAATGTCATTTTATAGGATGGTGCATCAGTGTCCACTGTGTTACTGATGTGCAACTAAAACAACAAAACCTGTGAATATACAAGAGAACAGCTGTAGAATAACTGTCCACTGGAGTGACCACTATGCATGACAGGGTTAAAACCTAAAATCTGCATCATCTTCAGTCAATTTCAAAGTGATGTTAACGATCTTCCACCATAACTCCAGTGCTTTTGTGACGGTCCAGGCAGAAGAAGACGGTATGTGTGCGTTTGTTTGTGGAGGTCGGAGTAAAAGAGCGCTGAGCCTGGTGGACGCGGCTGTCATTTATGAGAAGGTGGACATGCTCGAAAGTCACTGGGGCAAGTGAGTAGGAGCGGCGAGGCGAGAGACTCGCTGGCGACAGATCGCACCTCGTCACCATAGAAACAGGAAGGCGACATGACAATGGCTCTATTGGGCTCGTGGAAGAGACAGAGCGGCAGCGAGTACAAGAGTCAGAGTCGGAAAGAGGTGTGGGTGGGAGGGAGGGAGGAAGGGAGGGAGGGAGGCGTGGAGTGAATCACATATTTCTGTTTGTTTTGTTAATCTGACTCTGTGCCATAGAGCCCGGACATATGGGTTTATTTAATAGCTATGATATGAAGACGTAGAAACCGACAACACCACTGGGTTATGTTTACATTCAGGTGATCTCTGTCCAGATGTTGATTCTGGAACAGACTAAAAGAGCAGCATTCATTTTAACCCTTTCATGCGTAGTGGTCACTACAGTGGACAGCTATTCAAAGTTGTTCTCTTGTATATTCATAGTTTTTGTTGTTTCAGTTCCATATCAGCCAACACAGTGGACGCTTATGCATCATCCCATACACTGACATTCATACCATTACTGTAACTTTCCTGTTCTTGATCAACCTCATCTGCAGTAAGATAGTTGAGTGTAAATCAATTGCTAATTGTTATTAGACTGTAATTAACAGGGGTTTTTTTTAAACAATTTTTTTTTTTGGCATATCTGAGTGAGTACTAACTAGTGTTATCCTCCTGAGACCTAGGAAAGGAAAAGTTCTGGCTTTTTTACATTTAATAATTGTCTTGATTTTATTGTTTATTTATGGAATGCCCATTGCAGTGGACAGCATTTTGGTTTTTTTGTTTTGTTTTGTTTTTTTTAACCCTTTCATGCATAGCGGTCACTACAGTGGACAGCTATACTACAGCTGTTCTCTTGTATATTAATGGGTTTTATTGTTTTACTTCCATATCAACCAACATAGTGGACGCTTATGCACCATCACAAACACTGCACTTCATACAATTACTGTAACTTTGCTGTTCTTAATAAACCTGATCCGCAGTAACATGTTTGAGTGTAAATCCATTGCCAGTTGTTATTAGACTGTAATTAACAGTTTTCTTAAACAAAAAGGTTTTTTTTGCATATTACCTACACGAAGTTCGTAATAATTAGTATTACAGTATGATAAAATGTGAGAAAACATCAGATTAGCTGCATTAAATATGTTTTTATTTCATAGTTTTCATATAATTTTTTGTTAGTGTTTTAAATGCATGTTTCTTTGCTTCAAAAATTAAACACATGGTGTCCAGCTGAGTAGACATTTTTGTAACTACATAAAAAATAGGTTCATTTAAAAAAAAAAAAAAAAAAAAAATCAATCACATTGTTTTTTTCATGCCTAAAGAGAAATAAAAACACTCAGGAAAAAATATCTTGACTAAGGTTCTTATAATTCGTGCATTCGTCCCCTACAGAGGACAAAAATGCATTGTTGGGTCTCAGGAGGTTCAAGTATGTTAAAATGTGAGAACAGATTAGCAGCATTTTAAAACATGTATTTCATAGTTTTTTACACAGTTTGTCAGTAAATGATCATCAGGCTGCTTTTGTAAATAAGAATCGGTTCTTAATTGCTTCCCTGGGTAAATAAAGGTAAAATTAAAAAAAAATTTTTTTTAAATGCATGGTGTCCAGCTGAGTGGACATTTTTGTAACTCCATGAAAAATAGGTTCATAAAAAAAAAATTCAATCACATTGTGTTTTTTCATGCCTAAAGAGGAAAAAATCTTGATTAAGGTTCTCATAATTCATGCATGAAAGGGTTAATACAGAACCAGGCTCAGTAATGACACCGAAATGGACAAATTAGAGCTTGTTATACTAAAAATAATGAGCCAGAAAAAAAAGACGAACATGGCCGTGCACATGCAGAAAGCAAAAGAGCACAAAGAGGCGACTTTACGTAAATGCAATTAAAGCCAAACCAGACTGTGGGAGCTGCATCTTCTCCAGACAAGCTGTTCAGAATCAGCCTGGTTTAGGTCCAACATTACCGCCCTGTTAAAATACTCCTGTATGTGTATTACATAAGAAAAACACACTGTCACTATCAAGTGTAGGCATGGATGCTGCCATGGTTTCTGGTAACCATGTGAATTGACAGTGATGGAGCAGATAATTGTCTCCTAAAAGGGAAAAAGGGAGAGCAGACACAGAAAAGTAGAGACACAAACCAAGGACGGGAGTGACGAAAATAAACACAGAGCTGTAGTCAATACACGGGAAGAAGATCGAAGGATTTATTGCACTGGTTTCCTCAGTGTTTGTGGTTTCCCAGTAGCTAAAAACATGCAGAATTAATAATAGCATGAAGGCTGTTGATAGGAAAATGTGATCAATATTTGTTTTGCATATTGATCAGTACTGACATTTAACATCACAATTTACTGTGTATGTTTTGATAATGCTTCCAGGAGACTACACTGTAAAAAAACACCTGTAATTTAACAGAATTTTCACTGTTTATTTTACAGATTTTTCCTGTATTTTTAAGATACAGGAAAATATCAATGAAATGACAAAAACAGACTGTGATTTTACACGTCAAATGTAAAATAACATGAAAAAACTGTAACTGTGAATAACCGCAAAATTTGTATTTTTTGGAAGAATTTTTTTCTTTTTTCACAGGAAAACAGTTAAAATACATTTGCAAATGTATCGTAATTTCACAATTATTTCTTTTCTATTTATGAGATTAAACTGTTAATTTAAAGTTTGATACTGTATAAAAAATAAATAAAGAGATAAAATTACTGACAATTAACCATAAAAGAATTATTTGTTCTCTAAGTTTAACAAGACTTGTTTGTTAATTGACAATTATCTTGTGTAATTACAGGAGGTTTCACAACAAAAATGTTGAATAAATGTATTTTTGTGAATGTATAACATGTATAAGCACTGATAAACTGTCCAAATACAGTTTTTATCAGTGGATTGGACAACTGAGTCTCATTGAAAACTATTTATATTTATTCATAGGCAACTTGATTGTTTTAATACATGTAAATATTCTTTATTAAACATTAAAAAGTAAAAAAAAATATATATGCGAAACCTCATGTAAAGTTAGGGCAAAAAACTGCACTTTAATTATGGAAAATTACCGTATGTTTATGAGATGGTTATTTTCCATTATTTTCCAGTATTTTTTGGTGCCCCAGCTGCCGGAATATTACCGTTTTTTTATGGGGATTTTTTTGTTTTTTTTGTTTTTTTCACAGTGTATACAGATAATGAGTTTATTGGCATGGAGCTGTGTTCCACTCAAATAAAGATGTTGTTGGGTTTGTTAAAAAAATAATAATAATAATACTTTTATGTGTAGGAACAAATTTGATGTTTTTATGATTACCATCTAATTATTGCACATGATGTAGTAAAAGATGAAAGGAACGCCAGATGTCGGTTTATGCTAGAAAAACAAACAAATATAAATATTTCTCTGAACCAATGTTCACAGTCATTTGATTATGGTTTTGTGAGTTTAAAAGGTGCACCTGAATGCACCATAAATTCCCTGTTGGCATCGACATCCACACACCTCCAAAAATGTGCAATAACCCTGTATAATGTGAATATTGGCTTTTTGGAACCAAGTGCCCATATTTGGATATAAGGGGTGGAGCTATAGAAGCATTGCAAGTCTGAGGGAGTCTGAATCATGAGTGAGCTAATGCTAAATGCTAGCTTACTGACACTGTAAAAATGTGAAGTTTTGTGGAACAGTGCTGTGACAGTTGATTTTTTTTTTTATTTAGTGTCAAGCTATTTGTAAAAAAAATTTAAATAAAATAAATTTCATTAAATAACCAGAAGGTCTAAAAGTTTGACTAAACAGGTGAATGAGCTGTAAATGACACCTGTCAATCAAAGCCAGACAGGGCAGATACTGAAGTTTTATTATTATTATTATTATTATTATTATTATTATTATTATTATTATTATTTTATATTAAGTAAAGTCACCGCAGATGAAGAAAATGCACTTTCTAGGTAGGGGTGTTAGAAAATATCGGTTCTGCAATATATCACAATATTTCATTTCACAATACTGTATCGATATTTTTAGGTATTTATTCAAATGCAAATATTGCAGAGGTTCATTTTTTGTTTTTTCTTTTCCTTTTTTGTTTATATGTGATGTTTTGACATTAGTTCTGAACTAATAGAATATGAACATTTGAGCAGGATCTTAAACTGTAATGTCTGTAAAATGTAATTTAAGTTTGAACACAGGAATATTTTGTGATATAACATTAGATCCTGTTCTGATTAAATAAAATTGTGTTCAGTATTTATGCATATTTCTGGTGTACTTCAATTCTTCCAGGAGACAATCTTTTACAAAAAGAAACAAAACCAATAAAAAATTTGACTTTTTAACAGTATCATGATATATCGTATTGTGATCCTAGTATTGTGATTTGTACTGTATCGCCAGTTTCTTGCCAATACACAGCCCTATTTCTAGGGAATTTCTAGTGTAACATTATTTCCTACTATTTAAATTCAAGTGGAACCCCACTGATTTGTGTTGTGAACGTGTGACATTCTAAATAAAAAGTAAAAATTGATGGTAAATAATTCTACCGCTCTATTATTATATACTTGCATATTACTATATACGCATTTGGCGTCTGCCAAATGCGTAAACATTATTTCTGTTTAATAGTAAAAAGCATAAATTGTCCTCAAGCTGCGCCTTCACTTACTGAGTCATAAATGCGTATGTACTCAGACGTGTTAATACGCTTGAAGCCGCCACACGGGCCACGGCGGAGATGGTGGGAAGTGGCGTGGTGCATTGTGGGGGTCGGAGGACATCTGAGGCAGCGCTCAGATTTAAATGTCATTTGCTGAGACTGGAGGACTCGACAGCCAATGACCTCGGGGTGATCGCCCGGAGGGGAAGGAACGAGGGAGAAGCACAGACAGAGAGAAAAGAAAAAAGGTGAAAAGATAAAGCGAGCGACTGAGACGAATAAGCAGAATGTGTACGACAGCGACAGAGAGGCTTCAGCGCTGACCCGCTGTGGTTTCTCCTCTGTAATAAACAGATCCTCAAAGTGACAGCACCAGAGGGTTTCAGTAGAACAGAAGACTTTACAGCATCACAGCATTAAAAAGCAAAACCTTAGGGTCACTATGATGAGTCTAAGGCTACGTTCAGACAGCGGGTGTTCATGCACAATACAGATGTTTGGGTGAAATCCGATTTTTTGTGTGCTCGTTCATTTTTTATTTTTATTTTTTTTTGATAATATAGATGTATGAGCTTTATGTGTTGGTCATTGAAAGATAGTCAGTGAATAGAATAGAATAGAATAGAATAGAATAGAAAGTCTGTTGTCATTGTACAGGTACAACGAAATTTAAAAAGTGAAGAGGAAGAAGAAGACGAAGAAGAAGACGAAGAAGACAAAGAAGAAGAAGATGAAGAAGACGAAGAAGAAGAAGATGAAGAAGACGAAGAAGAAGACGACAAAGATGATGGAGAAGACAAAGACAAAGAAGATGAAGATGAAGATGACGAAGAAGAAGACGAAGAAGACTTAGATGAAGACGACGAAGAAGGAGACAAAGACACTAAATTAACAACAACAACCAAACACTGCTCAGTGGAATAAACCACACTGCCTCATACAAACAGCTCAGTCCCACTGGTAGAACATCAGCTGTACTGCTCGTTCTTTACTGGGGTCATTCGTGGTGTGGTTCCTGGTCAGGTCACATCAGGAGAGGAGACATGCTAATAGTGTCCAATGAAAACAGACTGACGCTGATAAAACCCATGGACTGTACTGTATATAACCCACAGGCTTCCACTAGGAGGGAAGACAATAAGTTCAACGTAACTGAGCAATAAGGACGCATTCCCCTCAGGAGCCGTTCTGACAACATGCGCTGTGATTTATGCTGGGGGATGTAATCGAGTGCAGCCAATAATGTCCTCAGCAGAAGCCACGCTGACATTACATTACATATGCTCTACAGACCGTACACGCATCCGCATCAAATCACGGTTCTGTCTGTATCAACACATTCATTTAGATCAGGACAAATGTGACCGCTTCCTATATTCAAGGTGTCAGTTCCTACGAGGTGTCAGGTGAAGAGGAAGTGCAATTAAAACCTGTCAATAAAGCTCAAAATAAAGTGGATGTGACGGATGCCGTGGTTAATGTCCAGACACACCCACCTGATGGTAATAACACTGACAGAGAATCACACCTCCATTTCTACAGGGATTAAATATTTCCACATTAAGACGTTATCAGCCCTGCACATTAACCTCATTCACCCTGAACTCATCCTTAAACCTCTGGAGACACTGACACACTAGTCGCTTTTCCATTGGACGTCTGTGCAAAACTTTACCAATATTTAATAAATGTCGAAAAAACAGAAGCACGTAATGTCGGTTTTTCCATTAAATCACAAATGCGATGATTGGTTTATTTATTATCGCGAGTAGGGCTGTGTATTGGCAAGAATCTGGCGATACGATACAAATCACAATACTAGGATTACGATACAATACATCACGATATATCATGATACTGTTAAAAAGGCAATTTTTTTTTTGTTTGTTTCATTTTTTTTAAAGATTATTTCCTGGAAGAATTGAATTACATCAGAAATACGTACAGATACTAAACACATTTTTATTAGATCAGAACAGGATCTAATGTGATATCACAAAATGTTTCTAATTCTCCTAGTTTCCAAAGGAACTACCATCTGCCTCTCAGACAGTAAAACCTGCCTTTAGGATGACTGAAATAACCATTATTTAATAAAAAAAAAAAACTGAAATAATAGTAAATAAATTATAAACAATAAAGAAAACCAAGAAACTAAAATGAACATCCGCTATATCTGCATTTGAATCAATACCTAAAAATATCGATACAGTACTTTTTAATATCGATACAGTATTATGAAATGAAATATTGCGATATACTGCAGAACCGATATTTTCTAACACCCCTAATCGCGAGGTGACACGAGAAGTCATTCCATAAACATGGCGACGAACATAAATACAGTGTTGATTTACAGATATATTCATTATTATTATTTATTACCCCTCTATCTCGTACTAAACTAAAAAATGATTGGGTTTCCTGGTGTGTCCACACATACTGCAACATGTTTCTTCTTCTTCGCTTGTTGCAACGTATGTCAACATCCGTTTTTTTAATTCACCTGACTCCAGTTGTGAAAAAAAGGTCTTTCCATTGCAGTTTTGCATGATATACCAATTGTGCTACACACGAAAAACCACCTCGTGCCAGCACAAAAACCTTCAATCAAAAAATCAGACTTTTGGCGAAATTGTTTTTCCATTAGGCAAATTTTTATGTGCAAGTTATAATTGCGCAATTTGAGGGTCAATGGAAAAGCGACGACTGAGGGACTGAACAAAACATCTGTTGAAATTAGGGGTGTAAGAAAATATCGGTTCTGCAATATTTCATTTTACAATACTGTATCGATATTAAAAAGTACTGTATCTATATTTTTAGGTATTCATTCAAATGCAGATATTGTGGAGGTTCATTTTTGTTTTTTGTTTTACTTTCTTGTTTATATTTTAGTGATTATTATTTAACACTCTTCTATTAAATGTTAGTTAATGTTAGTTCCTTTGTTGGGATTGAACTAAAATAATGTTCTGATGTTAGTTCTGAACTAATAGAATATGAACATTTGAACAGGATCTTAAACTGTAATGTCTGTAAAACAGAATTTAAGTTTGAACACAGGAACATTTTGTGATATAGCATAAGATCCTGTTGTGATCAAATAAAAGTGTGTTTCGCATTTGTGCATATTTCTGGTGTAATTCAATTCTTCAAGGAAATAATCATTTAAAAAAAGAAACAAACAAAAAATTGCCTTTTTAACAGTATCATGATATATCGTGATATATCGTATCGTGATCGTATCAACAGATTCTTGCCAGTACACTCCCCAAGTTGAAATAAAAGCAGTAATTAGATTTACTACAGTACATACAGTAAACGTTCATTTGCTTTACTTCAAGGGTGTCAAACTTCTTTTAGTTCAGGGGCTCAGACCGGTAAAATAATAACATCATAACTAGGGCTGGGAATCTCAGGGTACCTCATGATACAATACACGGCTCACAATCATAATATCTTGATATGGCAATACTGCAATTACTGATATATTGCTCTTAAGAACATGGTGCATGGTGGGAAAAGGCTGTTTTTCCAAGGTCTGTCCAAGTCCAGATCTGAGGTGACTGCATTTGTTGACAAGTGATGTTAAAAAAAAACAGCTTTTTAAGTTTTTAATCTATTCTTGTATTTCTTGTATTTTATTCTTTTATTCAGGTTTTATCTATTCTTCTGTATTTTTATTTATTTATTTACTTTTATTCTATTTTTATATTTTACTCTTATTTTGTTTTTTATTTATTTTTCTCTACAGCACTTTGGTCCACTGTGGTTGTTTTAAAGTGCTTTACAAATAAGGTTGGATTGGAGTGGATTGGAAAAAAACAACTATGAAGCACCGCAGCTTTAATGTAATCTTTTATATGAAACCACTTGTACAAGTACCTGCTGTGGTACCCCTGGAGGATTCCTGTTGGTGAGTCACTAGTGCGATCACAGCGGGGGTTCACTACTCTATTTACAACCTGTTTTCTGGGTGTATCTCCAAATATCTTGTCATTAACACTGTAGTAGTCATCTCTGTACATTATAGTGTAGTCGTTAGCACTTCCCCCTCACAGCTAGAAGGTTCAGGGTTCGACTATCAGTCGGAACGGAGCCTGTTTATGTTGACTTCACCTGTTCTTTAGGCTCCACATGGGTTTCCTCAGCCACTGAGTCACTGCTACCTCGGCCACATCTCCCCTGCAGAAGATATTTCTGATCTAAATGGAACTTCCTGGTGAAATGACGGTAAATAACTTAGACTGTAATTCAAGTGGTCTGAGAGGACGTGGGTCTGCATCTATTCCGTCCTTCAGTCTAATCACAAGTGCTTTCATACATATTTCTGAGGTAGGTTGAAAAACAACTACAAGCATTAAGTAATTTTCAAAGAATTTCATTGGCAAATAAATCACATTTATGCAAAGTATCGATTTGTGTAACTGCTAAAACTTTTGGCCATGACTCAAACCAGTGGTTTCCAACCTTTTTTGGCTCATGACCCCATTTTAAATCACAAATTTCTGGTGAGCTCAGACATTCAAAACTGAGACTTTTTTTTCCAAAACCAATTTGTTTTTGATCTTGTAATAGTTTGCTATACTATACTGCAGATAAACGTTAATTTTAGAGGACATTTAGTCTATATAATGTATATTATTCTGGACGGAGGCAGTAAAGCCAGGTGTAGATTACTGCACAAAGGGAGAATTGGATTTTCCTTGGTCAGGATATGTACAGTCAGTCCAGCTTAGTTACAAGGCTGACAATTAATACTGAAAAAACAAGAACTCAAACTATGAATTATGAAAGAGCTGCAGCATCTGAAACCGATCACAATGAACATGTGACAGATAAACAGAACCACAGTGCTGCAGTTTCACACTCACAGTTTGTCATGTCTTTCATGGATTGGGATTGTCTCTCTAAACTCACCATATATTTTTTATAAGTAAGGTTTTCATTTTTTATTATTATCAATTACTAGAAATTTCAGGTGACCCCATTTGAATTCCAGGCGACCCCATGTGGGGTTCCAAACCCAAGGTTGAAAAATACTGACTTAAACCATTTGAAAACAGTAACCCTGAAGTAGCCAGAGGAAAGACAGTGTAGAAAAGGTTAAAGTTGTAACTGTACTGGTCATGTTTATGGCATTGATTGTGCTCAGTGTATTAGGCTACTTATAACCAACAGAGGCACAAATTCAGTAAAAAAAAAATAAAAATCACCATAAAAGCACCACAGCGGACCTTTTTAATTACATGAATTACAGGTAATGTGACAATTTTATGAATAATAATAATAATATATAGCGCCTTTCTATTAATGCACACTCAAAGCATGCACATTGAATCAATTATTCATTCACACACACATTCACACTCTGGTGGTGCTTTAAAAACTCGTTAGTGCCCACCTCAATCGGGGTGGGGGACTGATCTTCCTTGGCGGAGGTCTGTGCTCTCTGGGTGCTTTTCTAGTTTGTTTGCTTGTTTGACTTTTAGAAAGATAACTCAAAAAGTTATGAACAGATTTTGACAAAATCTTCAGGAAATGTTGATACTAGCACAAGGAACAAATGATTAAATTTTGGTGGTGATCAGTGGAGGGGGTGCAGAGGGGGGGTGGATTTTTTGTTTGTTTGTCTGTTAGCAAGATAACTCAAAAAGTTATGGAAGGATTTTGGTGAAATTTTCAGGAAATGTTGATAGGGGCACAAGGAACAATGATGTGCCTCTCAGAGTGCATTTCTAGTTTTTCAATGTTGTTACCAGTGACTCACTCCATGTGCAGGGACGTGGTCTGCTTCGGCAAACTGATTACGAAGGATTGTGATTGGTGGATCGCTGTGCACAGTGCAAGGTTATTATCGTTAACGAAAACTAACGAAATGACAAAAACTACAATTGAAAAAACATTTTCGTTAACTGAAATAAATAAAATACTATAATTAAAAGAAAAAAACGATAACTAACTGAAACTGTATTGTGTGCTTACAAAACTAACTAAAATGTCTAAAAATTATGGATAAAATTCCCTTCATTTTCATCTTTGTCAACGTCAGATTGACACGAAAGTGATTTATTTCGCTGTAGCAATTTTAGCTAGCGGCACCATAGGGTACTTCACAGTCCGTCACTTGTGGTTTCCAGTCGTCCTCTGGTCCCCACTCTACCTGGAAACATGGAGACTAAAGTTGGGAGAAAGCAGCAGAGTCCTGTCTGGGATTTATGTGAATACAACTGCAAAGAAGATAAAAGATAGGAAAAAACTAAAATCACTACTAAAACTAAGCACTTAGAAAAAAATGAAAACTAAAAAAAACTAGCAAACCTGCTCTAAAAACGAATTAAAACTAACTGAATTAGAGAAAAAAAAACATCAAAACGAAATAAAACGAAACTACAATGAAAAATCCAAAACTATTATAACCTTAGTGCAGTGTGTGTCAGGTACCCAGGATGAAATTAGATGAGAACACGCTGAGTTCATTTGCCTCCTACATCACAGGACCTGCGATGTGAATATTGCGCGCACGTACATCGCGATGACAATGCTCAAATGATATACTGTGCAGCTCTAGTCTAGCGCCGAACTGGGTTCTCGTCTGATACGAGGCCACCTGCCTTGGTGTGGTCAGGGTTATCTTCTACATATATCTTTTTCAGAAAATAATATATTCAGAGGTAACCTTTAAAGTGTAGAAGAGCAGTCACACAAAATGTCAAACGGAGTTAAAAAATAAATAAATAAATACAAACAGTGAATCCAAAGTTTGCCTCAGTGGGAGTATTTAAGTGTTGACTGCTCGGCCGGTCTGTTTGCATAACTCAGCCCATGCACAGAAAACAAAAGCCAATCAGCGTCTATGGAGGGCATGCACGTAAACATCCGTCTGTGCAGCGGCAGATGGAGTTCACAGATCCAAAGGCTCATCAGTGCAGCTCTGATTCTGACATCCTTTCTACACCACGTCTGGCAACCCCGGCTGACTCGTCTCCAGCTCGTTAGCGCCCATTCTCCTCCTTCTATCCGCCGCCGATCAGCGCCATAAGTGAAACTGATGCTACCCCTCGACTTGATTCACTCTTCAGGTCTGAATGTCTCTCCTTCACCCTTCCTCATTACCGACCCCCCACCCCCACCCTTCTCCCATCTGCCTCTTTACAGCCTTTTCTTATCCAGCCTGGATGCGCGGTGCAAAATAAGTTGTTTTGCGGTGACTAAAAGCCGCCCTTAGAATCTCCAGTGTTGTTCCCACATATCTAGATTCTCACAACGAAAAGAGAAAATATTGTGGTAAAGGAGTGGGCAGTGAATGGAAACGGGAGGCTGTGGAGAAATATATTGATTAACGGACGCACAGTGTGGCTGGCATCATGCTGCGTGAGCTCCAGCTTCTTTCAGGAAGAACTGCTTTGAAAACATTACTCAGGAGGTAAATAAAACATAACGTTCTCTGGCGTTGTCATGGAGATAAGGCAAAGCATCTCAGCCATAATAAGGAAAAAAAAAAGGACCCACTCACTCACTTATAGACGGTGAGTGTGTTAAAACGAGCTGGAATCTGATTCACAAAGTAAACTGGACAGTTCTGTGCCAATCTGCAGGTGTGTGATGTGTAATATACACAACGTGGACAAAAGTATGTGGACACGTTGAATTCAGGGGTCTGGGATACAAAACAATAATGACTAATGTCAGAATATAGTTTTATATTATGGGATAAATATCATCGCATTGGTTAGTTTGGGTTAAATTGTTATTGTTGCTTCCAAAATGCCTCAGAGATGGTTTTGACTTTTTTCTCTCAACACTGATTTTTTTTTTTTATTTGAATTTAAAATGTTCCACTTCCAAATTTCAAAAATATTTTTCATGCTCTGACTGTAAATGATTTTCTACCACAACTAACCATCTACTTTCTTCACATCTCACTGAGGAAGAAAAATCTCCCATTAAACTTTAAGGAAATATTGATGTTTTTATTTCAAATCATCATGAACAGGACATTTTACAGCTGTAGACATGATGTGTCCCAATATTTTTGTGCATATAGTTAATAAACATCAACATCTGAAAAGCGTTGCCTGTTACATAAGGGTGTAGGAAAATATTGGTTCTGCAATATATCGCGATATTTCGTTTTACAATACTGTATCGATACTAAAAAGTACTGTATCGATATTTTTAGGTAATTATTCAAATGCAGATATTGTGGAGGTTCATTTTTGTATTTTTGTTTTACTTTCTTGCTGTAGCAACAAACACACTTTCCTTTTCCTTTTCTTTTCTTTTCTTCTCTGATCAAATCAAAACATTAAATATATTTAAATACACTCGACATGGCGCTGATTCCTGTGGAAAAGAGACGACATATTTCCCATCTGCTTTGCCAAGATGCAAAGCAGACAGATTATTTAACCCTCTACTTATCTAATAAGTCATGTGAGTATCCTGTCATGGAATGCATTTGCTTTATAGAGACAACAGGACTAGAGGTGCAGAAGTTAGAAGGCAATCATGGAATTTTTACCCACTGATGGGGAAAAAAAATAGCAATCGCTACAACTTTAACTATAGTACCAGTGGGTACTCATTAGGGCTGTAAGAAAAAATCGGTTCTGCAAAATATTGCGTTATTTCATTTCACAACACTGTATCAATATTAAAAATACTGTATCGATATTAAAAGTACTGTATCGATGTTTTTAGGTGTTTATTCAAATGCAGATATTGTGGAGGTAGATTTTTGTTTTTCTTTTTTTTATATTTTATTTATTATTATTTTACACTCTTTTATTAAATAATGTTAGTTCCTTTGTTGGGATTGCACAAAAATAATGTTCTGATGTTAGTTCTGAACTGATAGAATATGAACATTTGAACAGGATCTTAAACTGTAATGTCTGTAAAACAGAATTTAAGTTTGAACACAGGAACATTTTGTGATATAGCATCATGTCCTGTTGTGATCAAATAAAAAAGTGTTTAGTATTTGTGCATATTTCTGCTGTAATTCAATTCTTCAAGGAAAGAATCATTAAAAAAACGAACAAACAAACAAAAAATTGCCTTCTTAACAGTATCATGATATATCGTATCATGATCCTAGTATTGTGATTTGTATCGTATCACCAGATTCTTGCCAATACACAGCCCTACTGTTTCACAGGTCAGGCCTCCTCGTGGTGCTTTTTTTGAGGGTCAAGGGCCTGGACTCATCTCGGTGAAGGACAATCATCCGCCTTTTCTTTTTCAGGTTGTGGGCATTCTTTTCCCATTCACACTCCAGTGTTAGCCCAGATCTCCAGAGATGTTTCCAGGTGTCACTAGAAAACACAACTCACCCTCTTCTCTCTCTGTCTGTCTGTCTCTCTCTCTCTCTCTCTCTCTCTCTCTCTCTCTCTCTCTCTCTCTCAGGACTGGGAGTCTCGACACACCACGGCAAAGACACTTAACTACTTTTCCCCCCTCTTTCCATGTTCTATCTTTGGAGCAGAGGCAGCACAGGTCAGGGATGGTGGGGATTGAGGCAGGAAAGGTGTCAGGACGGAGATAATAACAGTTATCACAGCGCCGAGTGCCTCTGAGGTTTATTTTTTATCTGTCACAGATACACTTAAGAATAGGATGGACAGCTGGTTAGTGCCCCATCGGAGGCATCAGCAAAACAAGGAGCATTTTAACATCATATTCATGGGACTTGGAATTCAACAGATGAATAAATGTGAACTGTAAGCTAATGTTATTAAGCTAGCTTATATCAGCCTTTTTTTTTTTTTGGAAAGCCAATTTTTGATCAGTGGTAAAAATGTTATAAGATATTTGATCAGGCAGCTGTGTGGGCAGCACTTGAACTTCAATAAATGTTAAAAGAGTATTGTGTGTACGTGTGTTAATTTCATTTATATTGCTGCATAAAATCTTACTTATCTGAGTGTTTCAATTGTATTTTACGGTCAGTGTGCTTTAAAAAAATAAAAAAAATAAAAATCAGACTTAAATATCGGCCTCAAAAATTGGTTGTAGATATCGACCATCAACTGACCAAATTTTTAAAAATGGGCATCAGCCTTAGAAAAACCCGTATTGGTCGACCTCTAGATGTTAAGTTAAAGATGTCAGCATATTGTGTTGCACTGATATGAACGAAATTTATTCACGGCTAAAGAAACATGTGTCACTATGAATGTATGTGACCACTAGAGGGAGTAGTAAGCCACACTGTCGGTCTCCCAGGGCGGTAAAAGCTAACCCCAAGACTGGGTAGAGGATGAAAACCAACCAGAAACAACTTCCAGAATCAACAAAAAGAAGTGATAAAATAGAAGCTGTTGTTTTCAGTTCTAAATGTAAAGAATGGAGTTCGATGGTTAAATGTTAGCGTGTCTTCTACACATGTGAGTTTGATTCTGAGGCTTAGGAAGTATTAAGTTACTACGGGATGCTAGTATCTTTGCTAAGTTGCTCTTTGTTGATCAAAGTTTCAGACTAAACTGTGACAGTTCTGACCTTGTTTGTTGGATTCCAAACAGATCTTTAGTTCTGCTGTTGACAACACAAACCAAACTGAAAACAGAGGTAATTAGTGGTTTTACTGTGGCTGTTTTCCGTCTAAAAACAGAGCTAAGCTAACGGAGCTAAGCTAACAGAGCTATAGTGTAAACTATCAGCCAACGCAGCACATGAAGATTATTGGACTCAGTGTTATTTTGAGCGACTGTTGAAATAAGTATCTATGATCAGAGGTGTAAGAAAATATCGGTTCTGCAATATATCGCGATATTTCATTTCACAATACTGTACTGATAATTAAAAGTACTGTATCGATATTTTTAGGTATTTATTCAAATGCAGATATTATGGAGGTTCATTTTTGTTTTTTGTTTTTCTTTTTTGTTTATATTTTCTTTATTAGTATATAACACTTTTTTATTCAATAATATTAGTTCCTTTGTTGGGATTGCACAAATATAATGTCATGATGTTAGTTCTGAGCTAAAAGAATATGAACATTTGAACAAGATCTTAAACTGTAATGTCTGTAAAACATAATTTAAGTTTAACAAAGGAAAATTTTGTGATATAGCATTAAATCCTGTTCTGATCAAATAAAAATGTGTTTAGTATTTGTGCATATTTCTGGTGTAATTCAATTCTTCAAGGAAAAAATGATTTAAAAAAAGAAACAAACAAAAAATTGCCTTTTTAACAGTATCCTGACATATCGTGATATATTGTATCATGATCCTAGTATTGTGGTTTGTATCGTATCGCCAGATTCTTGCCAATACACAGCCCTATCTATGACTTTTATTTTTACGAAAACTTGCTAATATCATAATACAGATGTGTGGCTGCATATAACAGATATAACCACTTTAAAATTATATTCTCAATTAATGTTGCTCACAAAATATAGAAAGCCTGATATTGCCGAAAGTGATATTTTCCCTAAAGATATATGACACAATGAAGATTCAAAAAGATTATTCAAAGCCCATAAGCTTATTGATAAATTAATGTTATTACAGAACACACAAATCTTATTTAGTTCCAAATGTTCAACTCTACTTATTATGGCTGAGGTCGTGACCCATGAAAACCAAATGACTCCCATGACCTGACTGGTCTTTAACATCACTTCCAGGGCGTTAATGGGTTTATTCCCTCACAAACGGTGCTGAGCAGATGTTTAATTTGCCAGATAATACGGAAAGACTAAGAGATAATCCGTACGCAGATTACAAAGGAGGTACATGTAATCCACCATTTCCACTTGAATCCAGTCTCCTAAAGCTCACGAGTCAACACTGACTTATTGTTGATCGGTGAACGGTCAGATAATCAACTGTTTTGTCAGTTAACCCCATGGCAGCGCCAAAGAAAGAGCTGTGTTTCGGTAAAAAAAAAAAAAGATACAAGCTTTCCCTGTTTGCTCAATTTGCTTGGATAAGAGATGGGATAATTATGGTGTTACAGAACATCGAATTAGCAGCAGGAAAACATTAGCACTCAAACTGCAATAATGGCTGTGCTAAGCTCAAAACGCCTACCGCATTAATGAGTCTAAGAAAGACATACTTGAGAGGATAATTTACACCGGTGTCCTGTTAAACAACAGCACATCGCTGCTCACTAATGCAATGTAGTTCAGAGAGAACCATTTAGTTTTATCTACAAAGAAAATGAATACACATAAAAAGAGATAGAGCACTGGAGCTGGGTTACACTCGCAATTAAAAAATAGGACCAAGGTTCCTGTCGTCCAACGGCATATTTAAAGACATTAATTGACATTCATTTGACCTTTCAAGGTCAAAGGTCATGGCACCAACTGAAAGCCCATATGGCCCATATGAGACTTCCTATCTATTGCCAATAGTAATTAGGCCTATATTAATATCTTTAACTGCTATTGTAGTTTTTTGTTTTTTTCTTACTGTTGTTGGTATGTAATTATTGCTGTTCTTTACCACTTGTGGCATTGTAGTTTTTTGTTTTTGCCATTGCTGGTATGTAATTATTATAATGTAAGTTGACTGTTAACTGTTACCTGTGGTAACACCACCAGGAATGTACTTTGTTTCTATTTTTTACACAAATTTTGGTTATACAACGTAAATTATGTCAAATGAGTTCATTGTAATTTGGTATAGGCCTATTTTGTTCATTTTTCTGGCTTGAAGTCAAAGGACAGGAGTGAGTATTTAAAATGTTATTATGTTAAGTTATTCGATGATGAGAATGAGGGTGGGATTAAATCAATTTTCTTCTTTCCACTCCTTTTCGAGTATAGATGAATGATTTTTTTGGAATTTTGAATTTGCATGTATTCTGTAAATGCTCGAATAAACAAACAAGCAAATGAAATGAACTGTTTTGAGGTTATAGCACTTTAAAATTTTTCCCATTGTAAACCAATGGGGATTTGTGCAATTTCAAAATTCATAAAAAATTCAAATATTAATATTTCTCAATTCTTTGAACAAACTTGGTAGACCATGTCCCAAGGAACGTCTGCTATGAATTTCAACTGATTGCGGCTGACAGTTTCGGAGAAGAAGATTCTTGAAAAATTGTTTACGTATTACGGATGACAACTGATACCAATAGTCCATCGGAACCTTCGGGCCGGGTCGTTGGACTAAAAATAGGACCAATGACCCTGTATCTCAGCATCATGTTCTATCAACAGTCAATACCAGTTAGGGATGTAACGATTACTGGTATACGATAAACTGCGATAAAATTGCAGATGGTTAGTATTACCGCTTAAATTCTAATTATCATGATAACCGTGTTTGATTACCGCACTTTTAGGGAAAAAAACCCTATGTAAAGTTATGCTTTTATGTCAAATATTTGAGTAAAGTTTTAATTTATTACAATTTTGATTTTCTATACCGAATACTTGGAACCAATATTCACTTTTAAAGTCTTTGAAAAGGTTCGTTAAGCATCTTTGTGTTATTTATGCAACAAATTATATACATTTTTCAAATTGGATTTTATATATTTTTTGTGTGTTTCCTGGCCTTTTATGTTTTTATAGTAGGTTAAAGTGAAAAAAAAAAAACATCAGATGATATAAATGAAGTTGTGCTGAAAAAAAGATACCAAACATGGGTATAGGAAACATTTCTGTATATAATGTATAAAGGCAAAATCAAAAGTACTGAAAAATGGCCAAAATAGGCTCAGACCCCTAAAAGTTAATATTTGAATGTTTCTGCCAAAAGAAAGTACCATTTATTATATTTATTTTATTTCATTTTTACTTACTTTTTTTTTTTTTTTTTTTACCAAAATACAACTTGGTTAAATTATTTCAGTGTGTGTTTAGTACTTTTTGAACATTTTGAGCACAATTTCAACAATACTGCAATAATAATGATAACCGTGATAATTTTGGTCACAATAACGGTGATACGAAATTTTCATATCGTTACATCCCACACATTCAACCAGTTGAACGTGTGAGGTTGCCAGGTTCTGTTTCATGTTCAAGTCTTGTGGTCTGGATGCAAGAGAAAGAGTACTTTCACTGGAGGAGAACTCAACTCATTCAGTCAAAGTCCATATATGACTTCTATCAGTGATCAATAGAAACTATATTGATACCTGGAACCATTTACATGTTGTAAACCAGCAAAATATGGACCATTAGATGTAAAGGCAAATTTTCAATAATTCTAAATTTTTTCAAAAATGTAAAAATCTAAATATCTCAAAACAGTGAACAGACTTGGTCGACATTGTCTCAAGGAAGCGACATAAATATTTGAAACGATTCCAACCAGTAGTTTCGTCAGAGAAGATGTTTGACGACATTGCTAATGAAGACAAACACGAGCATCTTCACGATAGCTCATCAGCCGGTGAGTTAAAAAGGATGTTTTACCAAAACTCTGCAAAATTTAATGCTTCTCAAACAGAACTTATTATCTACACATACACAGACAACCCCAAGGTCCTTCATGTCGTCTCTGAAGCAAAGGTGGTGATCATAAACGGACTCAACCAACGCGATCAATATCTGAAGACCATAACAAGCCGACAGAAGGAAAAGAAAGAGGGAGACAGTAGTAGAGACTTCCTGTTTGTGCACAGACCAACACCACGAACACCTACACAACCTGTTATACACTGAAGTCACAACAATTAAAACACAAGTGTTCAGAGAACACAAACCTCCGCCAAGCACCCCGAATGGTGTTTATGTGTGGATCGACTATTTCTTTTTAAATTAAACAGTTTCAAGGTTGTTCCATACAGCAGAAAAAATTGCAGTCAAACATGGTAATGAAAAATAACAAAAGTCAACAGAGCGTAATGGAAGAGAAATGGAGCGGAGCGATATTTTGTACAAAGTTGAAGCTTGGTACCAGTCATGTGTATGTCAAATTCTATTAAATTCCAATCAATATTTGTTGAGTTATAAAGAAAAATGTGTTGTAAATGGGATTTTCAATGTTAAATGTAAATGTCCACAGAGTCCACATTCCACAGTGGATGTGGACAATTTTGTGCCAGATACAAGATATTGTTATAAGCCACAGGTGGATCAAATTGGAGGCTAATCGGAGTCGTTTTGAATTTTTTATGAATTTTCGAACATTGCTCAATGATGAGAGATAGGAAAATTGTAGATTTTGTGACCTTGCTGTGACCTTGAACTTTGGCCTACTTGGCCCAAAACTTAATGGGTTGGTCCCAAGGTCTAGGCCTATCTGTGGGTACAATTTGGTAAAGATGGTTGGAATAGTTTTCCCATAAAGTCGCAAACAAACAAACACGCAAACAAAAACACACACAAAGCAAAGTGATCAAAATACCTCCTGGCGAAATGAATGAATGAATGAATGAATGAATGAATGAATGAATAAACTTTATTGTCATTGTACTCATGTTACAATGAAATTATGCAGGCCTCCCCCCTCAGTGCAATCCAGCATAAACAAGATAAAAACACAATAGTATATAAATAAGGCTTAAGAATATAGAGATAATAAAAGTATTAAAATAAATAAAATAAATAAAGTCATAATTCTAAATTTTTTTCAAAAATGTACAAATCTAAATATCTCAAAACTGTGAACAGACTTTGTAGACACTGTCTCAAGGAAGCTACAAAAAAATCTGAAATGAATTCGACCAGTAGTTTCGTCAGAGAAGATGTTTGACGACATTGCTAATGAAGACGAAGACGAAGACAAACATGAGCGTCTTCACAATAGCTCATCAGCCGGTGAGTTAAAAAGGATGTTTAACCAAAACTCTGCACATTTGAATGCTTCTCAAACAGAACTTATTATCTACACATACACAGACATCCCCAAGGTCCTTCATGTCATCTCTGAAGCAAAGGTGGTGATCATAAATGGACTCAACCAACGCGATCAATATCTGAAGACTATAACAAGCCGACAGAAGGAAAAGAAAGAGGGAGACAGTAGTAGAGACTTCCTGTTTGTGCACAGACCAACACCACGAACACCTACGCAACCTGTTATACACTGAAGTCACAACAATTAAAACACAACATGGAAACGATGTGATAGGTCATGTTAGAGACGCAATAAAGTTAGCAGTGACATAAACTGACTAAACTGACAATAAAAGTCTCAGAAAAAGCTCATAATTTTTCTCCAAATGTATGTAAATGAAAAGCATAAAAAAGATGAAAATGTGCAACAACGTATCCTGGAAAGTATAGATATGACTGCAAACAAATCATTAAAAGGGAAGCAAATGACCAATTTTCCAATATGAGTACTAGGGCTGTGTATTGGCAACAATCTGGCAATACGATTCAAACCACAATTCTAGGATCACGATACAATATATCACGATATATCATTAAAAAGGCAAATTTTATTGGTTTTGTTTCTTTTTTTAAAATGATTATTTCCTGGAAAAAATTTAATGACACCAGAAATCTGCACAAATACTAAACACATTTGTATTTGATCAGAACAGGATCTGATGCTATATCACAAAATGTTCCTGTGTTCAAACTGAAATTCTGTTTTACAGACATTACAGTTTAAGATCCTGTTCAAATGTTCATATTCTGTTAGTTCAGAACTAACATCAGAACATTATTTTAGTTCAATCCCAAGAAAGGAACTAACGGTACTGAATAAAAGAGTGTTAAACAATAATAAATAAAATATAAACAAAAAAGAAAAACAAAAAATGAATCTCCACAATATCTGCATTTGAATAAATACTTAATAAAAAATATCGATACAGTGTTGTGAAATGAAATATCGCAATATGTTGCAGAACCGATTTTTTCTTACAGACCTAATGAGTACCCACTGGTACTACAGTTAAAGTTGCAGTGATTGCTATTTTTTTCCCCGTCAGTGGGTAAAAATTCCATGATTGCCTACTAACTTCTGCACCTCTAGTCCTGTTGTCTCTATAAAACAAATCTATTCCATGACAGGACACTCACATGAGTTATTAGATAAGTACAGGGTTAAATATTCTGTCTGTTTTGCATCTTGGCAAAGCAGATGGGAAATATGTCGCCTCTTTTCCACAGGAATCAGCGCCACGCCGTGTGTATTTAACATATATTTAATATTTTGATTTGATCAGAAAAGAAAAGAAGGAAAAGGAAAGAAGGAAAAGGAAAGTGTGTTCGTTGCTACAGCTTTAATGACTCAGACATTTGTGTTGGCAGGTTTGAGGTCAGACATTTGCACCTGCAGTCCTGTACAAAAGTCTGAGGCCACGATAACATCTGTTGTTTTAGCAAGACTATGACCATACGTAGAGCTGCAACCGATTAATCGATTAGGCGCTTGAAGTGAATGCAAAAATTCCCGATTCAATTAATCGACTCGAATTGATTGAAGGGAACTATTCTATTGCAGTTTTCCTGAATTGAAGCTTCTTTGTGCGTCACAATAAGCGTCCGTGTGAAACACAACAGTGGAACCAATGTTTAACAGCAGAGAAATGAAGGAAACAAAGCTCTGATTCAGGAGAATTGTGGTTGAATGATTTATTTGATCACTTTGAGTCAATTAATCGGTTGTAGCTCTACACGTATGCATTTCTCAGTCTTTGTAATAGGAGATCGGCCCAATCCTGCGGGGGGGGGGGGGGGGGGGCAGCGAGTCAGGTTTTTCTCAATCTGCGGTGCTTTTGTGGAATGATTTGACCCGACCCGCGAGGAACCCACTTCACATCACTAACGCACGGCACCAAACGCACCCCCGTATAATACCTGGACGGACCTGTCCATAGACACACTACAACAGTGGCAAACATACGGTTCTAATTTGGCCCATAGTATGAATTTGGAAAGTGCAAAAATTATACTAAAGTTATTAAGAGTCAAAGGTGTTGTTTTAGTTCCGGTTCCACATTCAGCCCAATTGGGATCTCAAGTAAAATAATAGCATAATAACCTCTAAATAATGACTTCAAATCAAAATTTCACTGTAAAAAGTCCGTATTGGATCGGTATCGGCAAAACTAATCCCCCAAAAAAAAGCTGGATCGGAAGAAAAAAAATCCAGACTGGGACATCACTACTTTGAAAGATATAAGATGTTCCATTGGTGCACTTCAATTGGCTGCTGGGGTTAAATGTTTGTTCATGTTGATTTAACACTTTGTGTAATAGGAGCTCTGGAACTGTTGTAAACAGCCCTAGTGTCGAAATACAACCAGACTTTGGAGGATTCTGAACCAAAACACATAAATGACGTGATGCATGTGACGTGATTAGGGCTGCACGATATTGGAAAAAACTGACATTGCGGTGTTTTTTTAACCCTGCCATATATATTGCGATATGAAAAACTACTCAGGAGGATATAACAGCTGTGTGGCGCCGACATGAATGGTCAAACAAATTAGTTGTGTGTCTTCTCGTTGTGGCGACAGGTGGAAGACACTGTCGACACAGAACACGTGTTCCGGTATCATTCTTCTTGTCGCTGAAATAATTCCAGATAACTGATGTGGCTTTTCTTTTTGGCACCAAGTCTTCATTCTCTGTGATTTTCTCTTGTTCGTTGCTCATTTTTCAATGTTGTTACCGGCGACTCACTCCACATGGTCTGCTTCGGCAAACTGATTAAGAACGATTGTGATTGGTGGATCACTGTGTGTAGTGTGTGTCACGTACCCAGGTTGAACTTCAATGAGAACATGTTGAGTTCATTTGCCTCCAATACTGCAGGACTTTGCACTGTGACTAGGGATGTAACGATATGAAAATTTCATATCATGGTTATTGTGACCAAAATTATCACGGTTATCATTATTATCGCAGTATTATTGAAATTGTACTCAAAATGTTCAAAAAGTACTTATAAACACACTGAAATAATTTAACCAAGTTGAATTAAAAAAATAAATAAATAAATAAAATAATTGGCATAATGTACCTTCTGTTGGCAGAAACATTCAAATATTAACCCTTAGTGGTCTGAGCCTATTTTGGCCGTTTTTCAGTACTTTTGATTTTGCCTTTATATACGATATAAACAAATGTTTACTATATTTTCAGCACAACTTCATCTATATTATCTGCCTATATATATATTTTTTTTACTTTAACCTACTATATCAACATAAAAGGCCAGAAAACACAAAAAATATATAAAACCCGATTGAAAAATGTATATAATTTATTGCATAAATAACACACATATGCTTAATGACGCTTTTCAAAGACGTTAATAGTGAATATTGGTTCCAAATATTAGGTATAGAAAATCAAAATCATAACAAATTAAAACTATATTCAAATATTTGACATAAAAGCATATCTTTACATAGGTGTTTTTTCCCCTAAAAGTGTGGTAAACAAACACAGTTATCATGATAATTAGAATTTAAACAGTAATACTAACCGTCTGCAATTTTACCGTGGTTTATCTTTATACCGGTAATCGGTACATCCCTAGATGTGACTATTGCGCACATGTATATTGCAATGACGATGCTCAAACAATATATTGTGCAGCTCTAGACGTGATGACATTGCAGAACCAGTAAGCGGAATCGTTAAGCAAACAGACCAACAATTCCAAGGAATCGAGCTCCTTTGGAACTGGTTCTTTTCTACAAGAACCGATTTTGGATTCCCATCCCTACAGACAGGTTTAGTTTTTTTCCACAATTCTAAATACTACAACAGACAATGCGCCAACTTGTCCTTAGTCACTAGTTTGTCCATTTTACAACAAAGGTATTGGACAAAGATGCTGAAAATGGAGTGTGATGTGAGGTTGGGTGTATTGTTGTTGTTGTTGATACCCTCTGATAGACGCTACAGGTCCCTCACAACAAGGACAAATAGATTCAAAGGCAGTTTCTTCCCACGCGCTGTAACCGCAGTAAACTGCAAAAAGCAATAACTCTGGTGTTTTCCTTCTGTTCAACCACTTCCATCAAAGTATCCTCAAATCACCTGCTATTACGTGCAATAATCCTACAAAAGTGACATTACAGGCAGTAAGTCGTGCAATACTATTCTGTTCTGCAATAACAACGCAATATTTATTCAACATGTTTCAAAATATAAGTGCTCTATTTTTATATAGACTTGGTTCACAGGTATGCGTACTGTTACGGAGATATACATACTGTTAATAGATACACGTTTCATAGATAGATATAACTGTTTTCATGGGCAATATATACTATTAATATTGTTAATATCGTTTATCGACATACAGACTGATAATAGATACATACTGTTAATATTGTTAATATCATTCATTGATACACATACTGATAATAGATATACATACTGTTAATACTGTTAATATCAATCATAGATATATATACTGTTAATATTGTTAATATCATTCAAAGATATACATACGGTTAATAGCTATACATACTGATAATATTGTTAATATCATTCATTGATATACATACTGATAATAGATATACATATTGTTAATATTATCCATAGATATATATATATACTGTTAATATTGTTAATGTCATTCATAGATATACATACTGGTAATAGATACATACTGTTTCATAGATAGACATAACTGTTTTCATGGGTAATACATACTGATAATAGATATATATACTGTTAATATTGTTAATATCATTCATAAATATACATACTGTCATATACTGTTAATACTGTAAATTGGGTTTGCTCATATTTTGTACGTTTTATTTTTTATTCTTCTTAGCTCTATTCTTGTTACTTTGCAAAACTGTAATATTTCTATTCTATTATATTATTTTTAGTTTTTGTAATTTTATATTTGCACTATTCTTATTTTCTGTCGTACTGGTGTTTTGTTAATATTGTTGCACTGACTGGAGGAGCACAGTGACAATAAAGGCTATTCTGTTGTATTCTATTGTATTGTGGAGGGTGAACGGCGTACACAGGTTATGTACATGTTGTCGTAGCTTGAGCATTTTGATCTCAGCTGCTCTCATCTCCTTCCTCTCTGTTGTTCATTACACTTCTCTCTGTGTGACTCCGTCAGTTATTCCGTGGCGAGAGCGCTTCGTGGGGGCCGGGGCGGCGAGCAAACAGAGCGCCTCTCCACTGAGGCGAGACGAAGAGAAGGCGAGGAGGAGAGAAAGGAGGAGGCGGCGAGCGTTTCAGCAGCAGCGGCAGAGTCCTCCTGGTGGATCTAATGAGACAGAAGGACAGAAAAACCGGAGGAGGAACGCTGTTTCTCTCACCACACAGTGCAAACACGAATCCCCACGCCCTCTGCTCGGCTCGGCTCAGCCCGGCACCAGAGGCAGCGGGCACCGTGGACAAGATGATGCTCTCTGAACTAGGGTTTTGCTCCATTACGCAGATGTTTGGGAGCAGGAGGGCAAACTGTAAAAAGCCACTTTCAGGTCCTTTTAGGGGACGGTGACACGGCTCTGAGGGAAAGAGGGGGAGTCGGTCCATCCATTACAACACAAGTGTGACCAAGCGAGGCCGGGGTTTCAGGGCAGCTGCCGCCCTCGGAGGTGAACTCGCAGACACCAGCTGCCTGAGCGACAGGTGGCCGCTGGAGGATCATGTTGATTTCAGGTTCCTCACAGATGGATTCCTTTATGGGTCAGAGTGTAGATGACACAGATGGAGGTGTGACCACATTTAGACCGGCCAACATGAAGTGATGGAGTTTTTTTTTTCTGTGGCTCTAAGTAGAAGTCGGCGGTTGATCATGCAGATACACAGCGGTGGATCGGAAAAAGAACTTCCGGGTAGTTTTAAGGGGGCGGGGTCGTTAGTGCAAGAATCGTTTTTATTTATTACAAATTTGATTTTCTCTACCTAATATTTGGAACCAATATTCACTTTTAAAGTCTTTGAAAAGGTTCATTAAGCATCTTTGTGTTATTTATGCAATAAAGTATATACATTTTTCAAATTGGATTTTACATTTTTTTTGTGTGTTTTCTGGCCTTTTGTGTTGATATAGTAGGTTAAAGTAAAAAAAAAAACTATAGGCAGATGATATAGATGAAGTTGTGCTGGAAAAAAAGATCCCAAACATGGGTATAGTAAACATTTCTTTGTATAGTATATAAAGGCAAAATCAAAAGTACTTAAAAACGGCCAAAAAAGGCTCAGACCACTAAGGGTTAATATTTGACTGTTTCTGCCAACAGAAGGTACATTGTGCCTATTATTTTATTTGTTTTGGGGGTTTTTTAAATACAACTTGGCTAAATTATTTCAGTGTGTGTATCAGTACTTTTTGAACATTTTGAGCACAATTTCAACAATACCGCGATAATAATGATAACCGTGATAATTGTGATAATTTTGGTCACAATAACCGTGATATGAAATTTTCACATTGTTACATCCCTAGTATGAATACAAACATGGAAACTCTGATTCGAATCAAACAAGCGGATCTTTTTCCAAATGGACTCTGGGCCATGAGCCGTGGACAGATGACAAGTAATGAGGAGAACGTCTCATGGACATTTGGTCAGATGCCCATACTAGGAAACTGGCTCTGAATGAGCTGTTCTTGACAGTTAACATTAGTTAACATTATTTCATAAATTTGTGTCTGAAAAATAGAATACATATTCCGAAAACGGTAACTGCATGTAGGACCTCCATGTTTGTTTTTATCAACACCCGCCATCTCTGATTCACCCCGCCCCCGACTGTTCTGTCCAATGCCAGGAGTCATCACGTGTGCTTCTGTTTACACATTTTGGTCCACTAGCAGAAAGTGCAACGAGAATGCGATCAGACCCAAATGAAAAAATTAAGTCTGCATTTGATCCGAATCAAATAAGTGGACCAAAGAACTTTACCTATGTGTCTGACTCCTGTTTCCAGACTTAAGCATTTAATGGTGTGGACCTGCCCCTGGTTGACAATCTAATAGAGCTGTCTAGCATCATTTCTAGTTCTTCTGATTTAAATGACTGTGTCTTTGTTCCCTAACATGATGTAAATGTACACAATGCAATATGAGTAGCAGGAGTCTGATGGATGAACACCTGCTTAAAACAGTCTGAGAAGTCGATAAAGCTCTTAGATAAAGAGGAAATTGACTGAAGAGCTGCCCTTCTATTTAGCCAAAGACATGATATAGATTAAAGTGGTAGAGAATTAGCATGAATCTGCAACATGACATGCCAAGCTATCATTTTTCCAGTCTTGTCATATCCCGCCGTTATGTTGCGCGTAGACAAATGTACAAGGGGAAAAAAAAAAAAAACAGGTCAGACAGAGTCATCGGTCACAGTGAAAAGCGGCATAAATACTCACTTAGCGCTGACATTTAAAGCTGAAGCTTTTTGTTCACTGTTGTAGTTTCTTTGTAAACATTGAAATGTTTTGTGCTGCTCCTTGAACCTGACAACACTGTGATTTAGAACCTCCATTAACAAGACACGGTGCACTTAGAATATCCAAGATTCCAAGACAGATTGTTCAACCATCCTGCAAAAATAAACCCCGTCATGTCGGTGTCAGTCCTGGTGAACGGGGGACGGCGGACATGAGGATTCAAAGGTCTACGTTATTTACCCTGAGCTGTTTGAGCCTCTATGACCTCTGACCCCACATCCTGGTCAGAAGGTGACGCTGGTGGACAGACACCGATCAGAAAGGCTTCTAGAGCTCAGCTGGTCGGGCTCCGGGCGATATCACAGATGGTTTAACCGCATCTGAGCCGAGGTGTCATTTTTATAGACCCACAGACCAGCTGATGTGCAACAGATGTGCAATGTTACAGCGAAATATAATAGTGTGACCATAGGCACCGTTTAGGTTTTAGTAGTTATTAATATTACATTTATCCTGTCCTTTTGGATGCATTTTGTCTTTCAAAATAAACTATCTATCAATCAAATTTTATTGATATAGCGCAACATCACACCAAAAGTTAACTCATGACACCTAACATTTAGAGCTGGTCTAAACTAGACTCTTAATAAAGCTAAACGATGACTGACTATAATGATGAATATTCAATTAAGAAGTAAAATTATAAAGAAACAGCCCAGATATAGTGTAGTATAGTATAGCATAGTATAGTATACACTGTAAAAAAAAAAATTTGTAATTTAACAGAATTTTTACTGTTAATTTTACAGATTTTTCCTGTATTTTTAAGATACAGGAAAATATCAATGAAATGACAAAAATAGACTGATTTTACACGTCAAATGTAAAATAACATGAAAAAACTGTAACTGTGAATAACCAAAAAAATTTCATCTTTTAAAAGAATTTTTTTCTTTTTTTCACAGAAAAATACAGTTAAAATACACTTGCAAATGTATCATAATTTCTCAAATATTTCTTTTCTATTTATGAGATTAACCTGTTAATTTAAAGGTTAATACTGTAAAAAGAAATAAATAAAACGAGATAAAATTACTGACAGTTAACTGTAAATGAACTATTCGTTCTGTAAGTTTAACTAGACTTGTTAATTGACAAATATCTTGTGTAATTACAGGAGGTTTCACAACAAAAATGTTGAATAAATGTATTTTTGTGAACGTATAACATTTATAAGCACTCATAAACTGTCCAAATACAGTTTTTATCAGTGGATTGGACAACTGAGTCTCATTGAAAATTATTTATATGTATATTTATAGGTAATTTGTTTCAATACATGAAACTACTCTTTATTTAACATTAAAAAGTAAAAAAAAAAAAAAAAAAAAAAAAAAAAAAAAAGCAAAATCTCATGTAAAGTTAAGGTAATTATGGAAAATTACCGTATTTTTATGAAATGGTTATTTTCTGTTATTTAATAGTATTTTTTTTTGGCACCCCTGCTGCCAGAATAATACTGTCTTTTTACTTTTTTTTTTTTTTTTTTTTTACAGTGATAGATAGATAGATAGATAGATAGATAGATAGATAGATAGATAGATAGATAGATAGATAGATAGATAGATAGATAGATAGATAGATAGATAGATAGATAGATAGATAGATAGATAGATAGATAGATAGATAGATAGATGCTTATATTTCTTTTTTTATCATAGGTTTTATATATGATGTACAGATTGAATGGCACTTTTAAATTCTGTTGCACTTGTTACAATGACAATAAAGATATTCTATTCTATTCTGTTCTGTTCTAAACACAGGAGGATGAAATAAAGTTTAAAAATTAATAAATAAATACCTAAATAAATAAAAAGTTTAATGGCAGGAGCAGAAGTGTAAAAACCCAGTAATTTCTATCACAAGAATTCATTGAGGTCTTTGTGTAAAAGATCAGATTTAAAGGATACTGGTGGTTTCAGCAACATCTCAGTCACTTTTGTTCATGAACAAACAGCAGAGCTTCATCCACTGAGCCCAGACAAAAAAAAAATCATTACTATTACTATCATTACTGTAATCATTACGATTGTGATTTATTAAAACAGCAGATTGAACAGGTATGAATGGAGCAGTTGTAGGACAGCTCCCCCAAAGACCAGCCCGGGTTTATAGATGAAGCAGAAAGTCCATGTGATCAATAGAGTCGATCTGGAAACATGAGGACGGAGCCGGTACCTCCATCAGTCGCTAAAAGTAGGTCATTAGAGGCCTGCACTACGACCATCTAGAAAACCTGTTGTATATAAAAGGGACTGCACAGTAAATCCATGTATGTGTTGTACTCCACATAAAACCGCCCACAGTATGTTTTACTGGAAGAAAAGCATTGAAATATGCTGTTATCCAAGTGGTATGTTAAAGATCATCTGTAAAACAAACAATCTGAAGTTAGATTTTCACGATTACCTTGTGTTTTTTTCTTTGCAAACTGGATTGAAGTTTAACATTCTGGCTTCTGTACATTTTAACTTTAAGTAAAACTTTGTAACGAATACAATCTGAGCGTTGATTTTGTTGCATGACACATAATTAGTCGTTGAAGAACCTGCAATTCTCAGAGCTGAAGATAATTCCACAACAATCCTGGATTTTGCCACCTCAAACCAGGGTTTGCATCTCGATTTATAATAATAATAAGAAGAAGAAGAAGAAGGATAATAATAATAATAATAATAATAATAATATCTATTTATATAGCACCTTTAAAAACAAAGTTTACAAACTGCTTTGACAGAAAAGCAGAGGGCACAAAAGCAGGATACAAGATGCAAGTAAAAACACTAAAACATAAGCAACACAATAAGAGAGATGCAAAAACATGACACTTCGAATAAATTAAGTAATCGGAGTAAAGAGGGCAGGGATAATGTAACATGATGCTGTCAAATCAATGCAGAAATGAAGCAATGAGATAAAACAACATCATGTATGAGAATATAAATTAAAAATCAAACAGGATAAAATTCAAATTTTAAAAAAGATTTAAATTATTAAATTCTATTATTATAATTCTGTGAGTCTGTGAAAAGATTATACTGTGGGTTAAATAATAACTAGAAAAGCACTCGAAGACCGCAGACCTCCACCAAGGCAGATTAGCCCCCCCCAATCACCACCAAAATGTAATCATTTGTTCCTTGTGCCAGTATCAACTTTTCCTGAAAATTTCATCCAAATCCATCCATAAGTTTTTGAGTAATCTTGCTAACAGACAAACAGACAGACAAACCCTGATGAAAACACAATCTCCACCTTTCCTTAGCCGAAGTAATAAATGCACGTATTCATTAATTTCCTGGACTACGTAGTCCTTGAGATGGTCGCAGGATACAATCTGTCCACAATTATCGCCAAATAAATACATTCCAAGTCATTTTTGATAATGTTTTGAAGCATTTCTCTGTGTTAATCTGTTTAACTCTGGGCCATTTGTTTCCAGTCAGAATCATTTCAGTGTAACACTAAACAATTTACTAACCGATAGTAGCAGCTTCATTCGTTTAAACCAAATTATGATCAGAAAACAACAAAGATAAAACACAATTCATAATGATCTCATCATAATGTGATTGTCCTTTGCTCTTCTTTGTGTCCTTCAGTGAGTTTTAGAGGTAAAGAAATAATCCTTGTACCGTTGGATTTGTTTAGTGTTATCTTTGTACTGCAAAGATTGTCTCTATTGGTCTGTTTTATTACATTATTCATAAAGTACGCTGATCTCAGACTGTTAGCTTGGTTTGCATGTTTGACCATGTAAGTGCTTTTTGTTTGAGTAATGTTCTGTTTTCTGACAGTTGGTTTCGTTGAGCTTTTAGCTGATGTTCTTCTGGTTACGTGGATGTACAGAATGTGTATATTGCTACGAGCATCCCTTTGCATTACCATGGTAACACAGATGGACCTGTGGTTCTGGCAGCAGGGTTTAAGAGGCTACAGTCGCGTAAGTGCTTTTAGTTCTTGAAACCTAATCAAGAAGTGTTAAATGTTATCACCAGAACAAGCTGACACTGTAAAGTGAATTAATAAAATATGTGTGAAGAATTTACAAAGTGTGATGTCAGTGGCGTTAGAGGGCATTTGAAGTTACACTGTAGATGCATATGAATTATTTCTATGTAAAGTCCTTATATATGGCTTACTATCAGTGCTCAGTAGGGATGTAACGATTACCGGTATAACAGTAAACCGCGGTAAAATTCCTGACGGCTAGTATTACCATTAAAATTCAAATTATCATGATAACCGTGTTTGATTACCACACTTTCAACACAAACTTGACATGGAAAATGGTCAAACAATGGCTGTAAGGTGCCATCTTTAATGCACATTTGTATGTTTGATGTTTACATGTTAATATTTTAATGTTTCTGCCAACAGAAAGTACATTGTGCCCATTATTTTATTTGGGGTTTTTTTTTTGTTTCTTTTTTTTTTGTTTGTTTGTTTTTCAAAATACAACTTGGTTAAATTATTTCAGGTTGTGTATATGACAAGAACTTTTTGAACATTTCGAGCACATTTCAACAACACCGTGATAATAATGATAACCGTGATAATTTTGGTCACAATATGATATGAAATTTTCACATCATTACATCCCTAGTGCTCAGTAGTAACTATATTTATTATATGTAACCATTTTCGTATTTTAAGCCATCAAAATATGGCACATTATAAGTAAAGGCACATTTTTAAAATTCCAAAAATTTGTACATATTCAAAAAACAAAATTTCTCAAAATTGTGGCCAATCTTTGTAGACACTGTCCCAAGAAAGATACATATAAAATCTGAAATAAATCCAACCAGAAATCTAGACATTGGTAACCTTGAGTTTGACCCTTCAAGGTCATTCAAGGTCAAAGGTCATGAACCCAATGAAAGTCCATATATGACTTCCTATCAGTGATCAACAGTAACTCTATTGATATCTCGAACCACTTCCACGTCATAAATCATCAAAAAATGTACCACTATCAGTAAAGGCAATTTTCAATATTTCAAAAATGCGCAAAAATTCAAAAATCAACATTTCTCAAAACTGTGAACAAACTTTCTAGACACTGTCCCAAGGAAGCTATGAATCCAACCAGTAGTTTCATTGGAGAAGAAGCTAACAAAGACGACGCCAGTAGGGGTGCACTGATACCACTTTTTTCCAGACTGAGTACAAGTACAAGTACTTACATTTGAGTACTTGCCGATACTAAGTACCGATATGAGTACTTAATAATCCCATTCCAGTTCTTAGTTCCTTTTGTAAATGTGCTTTATTGTCGTTGTCATTAGTCTGACTGGAACAAAGTGCTGCTACTGACATTTAATGTGTTGGAATGAGCGTTTCTCAATTAATCCACCAGGGGGCGCCGCTCTGAATTAACCATACTGGACAAATACCATGAAGAAGAGGAAAGTTTTTTGAGAAGAAGAAAGTCAGTAATGACAAACACGGAGACGACAGAGGTAACACTAATGTGATACTAATATTGCAGCGTTTTCTCCGGTAAGGTTTAAAAGCTTTACTTCAGCAGGTAGGGAAAAGAGAAATGAGCAATACATTTCATTTTCACTTCTGCTGGCAGCGGTCGGCACCGCTCCGTACCTCCATAGTATCATCAGTAGGATGTAAACCGGCCCAGCCCTGGGTAGTTGTCCTAAATGTGTCAGTAGTTTTTCTCTAACTCACACAGTGGCTCTTTGAACAGATCCCCTACCTCCACAGTTCCGCTGGTATTCTCCGTTTGGGTACACACCCGCCAGCACCTGGAAAACAGATGGAATGTACGCAGAGGACGGACAGAACGCTGCGTCCGTATCCATCTGTGTCTTTAACGTTACTTGCAGTCAGCGTTACTTTTATCACCGTCATTTATTTTGAAAAATCTCCACACTCTTCACACTCCCCACACATTATTCCTCCTCCTCGTACCTGCTGCACTGAACGGGGAATGTCACAAGGCCGTAAGTGGTATCGGTGCATTTGTATCGGATTACTTTTACGAGTGCAAGTACAAGTACACACACTGAGTATCGGAGCCAATGCCCGATACTGGCATCGGATCGGTGCATCCCTAGACGCCAGTGAGCTAAAAATGCTAATACATCTTGGATAAAAACCTGGATTCTGGTTGTTTTTCAGTCGTCTTTGTGTGACTGTGTTTGATTACCTGTAAAGGGACTGGAGTTTGCCAGAGAACGACACAGTGTTTGTAATTAGTTTGTGTGTCGAGTGGTGTGTGACGAGGGAAACCTGCCAGTCTGTCACATCAGCTGTGTGAAGCTCTTCCTCTGCCGATAGCGAACGACCGGCATCACTTTCAGCCATGCGTGACTGGAAGACGCTTGGCAGCCGATCCAGCAGAGACGTTAAAGTTGTGTGTGTGTGTTTCTGTGTGAGGCCGGTGACTCACACTTCTTTGTGGGCATTCACTTACATATGTGAGTGTGTGTGTGTGTGTGTGTGTGTGTGTGTGTGTGTCCATTACTCGAACAAATGTGATTAATGTAACGCCACAGACTGTGTTTCTGTGCACTCGCCAACTCCCCACTAAAAAAATTACGTCACGTTATTCTTCGAAAGCCTCCATATCGTACGGCGTCTTTCTCCCAGAGGCTGTATGTCACAAGTGATGCAGATGATGCAAAAGGCGACACGGTCCCACCAACAACCTGACAGATAAACAGTATGTCATCGTGTTACTGCATGTGTCGCTGTCCAGCTGGCGGCCATTTTAGACGACGGACATAAATGTGTGCGATGGAAAAGAGCCAAACGGAAGCAGTGTCACCTTGGTTTTAACTTCTTCATAAATGACTAATTAATGTAGTGCTTATGTGTTTGAAGTGCAGTATCGCTGGAATTAACTGTACAGGTTCGACCTCAGCAGTACAAGGGTAAGACAAACATTTGACAACTGTTCAATACAGTAGAACCTGGCAAAACTTACACCGACTCAATAAAATAACAGTTAGCATTCGCTCACCTCTGACCCCTTAGGCCAGGGGCGTCAAACTCATTTTAGTTCAGGGGCCACGTGCAACGTCAGATATGATCGAATCAGTAAAAGAAGAAAAAAATAGCCTGTAAATACCAGGGGTGTAAGAAAATATCAGCATCGCAATATATCGCGATATTTCACTTCAAGATACTGTATCGATATTAAAAAGTACTGTATCGATATTTTTAGGTGTTTATTCAAATGCAGACATGGTGAAACTTCATTTTTGTTTTTTATTTTCCAAGCTATTTCTATATTCACATGGGTATTTTCTTCATTGTTTTTATACTACAAAAGTAGTATTGGGATATTGCAGGTCATAAATGTAGTGTTTTTGAAACTGATAACGCTGTTTTGTTAAATAATGGATAATTCAAGCATCCTAAAAGCACTTTTTACTGTCTGAAAGAAGAAAATGTTTGGTTTTTTTTATTGGGAAAGCACAAAAATAATGCTCTGATGTTGGATGATTCAGGGACTGAACACTATGTATTCTTTTCGCAATAGAATACGAACATTTAAGCAGGATCTTAAACTGTAATGTCTGCAAAACATTTATTTATTTGTGTGTTTTTTTGTACTGGTAAAGCCATATGTTAAAACTGTATTTATCCAAATGCAGTACTATACATTTTTCCAGGAAATAATCTTTTAAAAAAAGAAACAAAACAAAAAATATTGCTTTGTTAACAGTATTGTGATATATCACTATATATCGTACCGTGATCCTAGTATTGTGATTTGTATCGTATCGCCACATTCTTGCCAATACACAGCCCTAATAAATACTGACAATTCCAAAAAAAAAATTATCTTTGTTTAAGTGCAAAAAAGGAAAATTAAGCGATGCTTACGCTGTCAGAGGCCAATAGCAAGGGTATATCCCCGAAATCCCCCCAATTCGCTATGAATCTATCCATGATAATTGTTAGACAAGCGATATGAACTCAATTTGAGACCTGATAGTGGTAGAATAATGGCTACAGAACCAATTTTTCCCCACAAAACTCCACCTGCTGAATGAAAATGACACCATATGAACTCTGGATCGTAGACAGAACACGGACATTTGGAAGACGATCAATATGAACCAAATTTGATCTCAATCAGCCTATTATTGCTTGATTTATGTCCAAAAAACGGATTTTCTAAAGCACCCTCATTTGGAGGACTTGTAATACTCACAGTGAAGCAGAAATCGATAGGGTTCTTCCACTATGTCAGTCATCAAGGGAGAAGAAATCCAACCAAATCTGTCCTAGTTATCAACAAAACACCAAGGAGAGCCGGCATTTGGGGTACAACCATTATAACCCCGAAACTCGACTTCAGGGATATAACTATGAACATATTAAAATGTCTACATTTACAAACATTCCTTTAGCAAAAAATAATGAATAACCTGAACAATCTGAACTTTCTGAAGAAAAATTAATGCAATATCAATGACATTATGCCTCAAATTTTAATTTACACAAGTGTATTATAGATGACAGTGGATCTACAAAGGCACAGAGCATTTAGTAAAAGGCCGAATATTGTTAAAAATTAGCAGTTTGGAATTTAAAGTTGTCATTATATATAGGTTATTCTATTATTATTTGACTGGTCTGACCCAGTTAAGATCATGTTGGGTGAAAATGAGTTTGACACCCTTGTTTGTTCATATATTCAGTGTAAATTTTCCACTTTGCAAATTCATCCAACAGGCCAGATTGGAATCTGTGGTGGGCCGGTTTTGGCCCACAGGCCATATGTCTAACACCCCTGCCTTAGACTCTGGTGTTTCTGACACTTTTGTCTAGAACTGCAACTGATTAATCGACTCAAAGTGAACCAAAAAAAAAAAAAAACATTCAACCACAATTCTCCTGGATCAAAGCTTAGTTTCCTTCATTTCTCTGCTGTTAAACATTGGTTCCACTGTCGTGTTTCACACGGACGCTTATTGTGATGCACAAAGAAGCTTCAATTCAGGAAAACTGCAATAGAATATTTCCCTTCAGTCAATTCAAGTCGATTAATCGAATCGTGAGTTTTTGCATTTGCTTCAAGCACCTAATCGATTAATCGGTTGCAGCTGTACTTTTGTCCAAATATAGTCACTTCCAACATGGCAACTGGCAAAACAAAAATGACTGGCTTCAGAACAGCAGCTAAGAATCCAACGGGTGAGGTCACAATTCCTCTGTCCACGAAAATAAAACATTAGTCACTTGTACTTTTATGAGGATTTTCTTAAATTTCACTTTGACTTGTAGTAAGTTGGAGACATCTTCATGCTGCAAGATTACTGAGAAAATACATAATGTTCTAACTAGAAAGTACAGTGGAACCTGGTCGTATGAGTCCACCGGTATGAGAAATTCACTTTACGAGCCACGGCTCTTGAGAATTTTAGTCTGTAAATCCCAGTGTAAATATGGGCGGTAGGAGCAGGAGCACCAGCATTCAGATGCTGGAGGAAATGAGGAAAACGACGAAGACAGTGGAGTGGAGGAGGTGGGAAAAAAAAAAAAAAATCATCCAGACAAATTAAGTTAAGGTCACGCAGCTCCTTTATTTAATGACAATGGTCTGGAGCACTTTCACGACATTTTAAAAGTAGAACCAAGCAGATTTGTCTGGGTAGGTTTATAATGAAACCACCTGCAAGTGCAGACATTGTTGAAAGTGAAGACAGAAACAACAAAGTAAGTGAAGGTAGAAAACGCCACAAATTCAACTACCTGACATTTTACTGGAAGGAGATTCTTCTTCTTAGTAAATAAGTCAATAAACCAATTTATCTGAGTCTATTAGTGTAATTTTTATTTCACCTGTACTTTGTCTGCACTTTTAAAAAATTATTTTTGGGTGGTTTTTGGGACTGGAATGCATTAATTATATTTCAATTCATTTCAACGGGGAAAATTGATTCGTAAAACCAATAAATCGCAAAAGGAGCTCGGTCATGGAACTAATTAAACCAGTGTTTTTCAACCTTGGGGTCGGAACCCCACATGGAGTCGCCTGGATTTCAAATGGGGTCACCTGGAATTTCTAAAATTGATAAAAATAAAAAAATTACTCATTAAAAATATATGGTGAGTTGAGAGAAAATCCCAATCCATAAATGACATGACAAACTGAGTCTGAAACTGAAGCACTGTGGTTCTGTTTATCTTTCAAATGTTCATTGTGGTCGGTTTCAGACGCTGCAGCTCTTTCATAATTCATAGTTTGAGTTCTTGTTTGTTCAGTATGAATTGTCAGCCTTGTAAATCCAAGCTGGACTGACTACATATCCTGACCAAGGAAAATAAAATTATCCCCTTGTGCAGTAATCTACAACTGGCTTTACTGCCTCCGTCTATAATAATATACATTAGACAGACTAAATGTCATCTAAAATTATCATTTATTTGCAACACAGTATAACAAACTATTCAAAAACACATTCATTTTAGCAAAAAAACTGTCTCTGTTTTGAAATCTGTGATGTTAAAATGGGGTCACAAGCCAAAAAAGGTTGGAAACCACTGATCTAAACCCATACTGCGAGGTTCTGCTGTAGTTGTAAACAGTTATAATAGTTGAAATTGCAAATGGCTATGACACTATATAACATATGTTCAGCTACATTTACTAACCCCTGGGGTGCTCCGTCCAATCATGTCCCTTGACACTAGAACATGCTGTGAGGGACACACAAACAGTTGTGTTGTGCACCGTCCACATGTGACATAACAACAGTATAGAGTGAGAAAATGAGTCCAGATGGTGAGGATGAAAATGGACAGGTCAGATTATCAGGTTGTGAAAAATGTTACTCATCACCATCGTATCCTGATGAGTGAACTGACTGATGTGTGATGACTGAGTGTGGAGCGGAAACAATGTCCAAACATCAAACAATTTAAAAGCAAATACAAACAAATGATTTTTGCAAAATACAGAGAGCAAAGGGCTTGGGGGGGGGTTGTTTTTCATAGTGAGGCTTTGCCACATATGTGCTGATAATATCTAGTTTAAATATGGATATATGAATATATTATTACTATATTACTATATAGGACAATATAGAATATTATAGGTATTTATATTATATATGTATATGTGGGGTTTTTTTTGTGTTTTTTGTTTTGTTTTTTGTTTGTTTTTATTAATATCTGGTAGGATAAGTTGTAAATGGGTATTATCAATTAGTGTATATAGGAAAAAGGTTGTTGTTGTTGTTGTTGTATTGATATTCATAGAAAATAATAATTGCTATAGTGATCACAAGGAATAGAGACTGGGGGTAAGAGTACACAAGTTTTTACTTCTGCCTACTCCTTTTCGAGCATGTATAATTTCATTTTATTTGTTTTATTATTATTATTATTATTATTATTATTATTATTATTATTATTATCATCATTATTTATTTTGTTGTTTGTTTGCTTATCAATCATTTATGTACCAGTACTTATATTTTGTTGGTTGATTTTTGTTTTGATTTCACTGTCGACATGTTCGAAATAAAGATGTCATTCATTCATTCATTCATTCATAAAATGGTTAAACTGTAAGTAAGGTAGTGAGATTCAACCTTTTGATCAATAGTTATCTATATTTATTGATGATTGCAATAATGCCCCTATGACCCCAGATGATTAGGTGGATCAGAAAATGAATGAATGGATCCTTTCATACTTGCACTATTGTTCTGTCTACTGTTTAATGCCACACTGTCTGTACAGTTCTGTAAAAATTCTTATTCTTTATTCTATATTTTTATACATACACTTATTCTACAACATGTAAGAGATAAGGTGAAGCCACAGTCAAATTCTTCATCTGTGTGTTGTGGTTTTTATCTCAAATCAGCATAAACAGAACATCTTACAGCTGTGGACATGATGTGTCCACATACTTTTGTCCATGTAATAAACCTCAGGTCAATGTTTGTTCAACATCAGCTGGATTTAAAGTCATATTTTTTAGTTTTTGGGTCTGTAACCACCTGTTGACAAAGACAGAGGATGGTTGTATGTGTTTTTTTTTTATCCGCTGCTGCACAGACTTGGTCAGATTTAGACTTTGTTTTGTGTGTGATGACATCATCAACAGGTGACGACGTGAACAATATGGAACCAACAGCAGGACTGGACCGACGGCGTTCACCACAGAAAACACAGAGAGGGTCAGTAAGGAGCAGGAAAGAACACACACATACCAGGAACACACACACACTGGGAATACACACACCAGGAGCACACACACACTGGGAATACACACCCAACTGGAATACACACCAGGAACACACAAATCAGGAACACAGACTGAAAACAAACACACACACCGGGAACACACACCAAAAACACACATGTTGGGAACGTGCACACCGGAAACACACACCAGGAACACACACAAATACACACTGGGAACAAACAAATTGGAACCAACACTGAAAACACACACCAAAATACACACACAGAAAACACACTCAACGCCAACATGTACACACCAGGAACACACACATATACACACCAGGAACACACACCAAAGACACACGTTGGGAACACACACACCAGGAACACGCAAATTGGGAAAAGGGAACACACACACACACACACACACACACACACCGGGAATACACACCAGGAACACACACATCGGGAACACAGACCGAAAACACACACAAATATACACTGGGAACACACAAATTGGAACAGACACTGAAAACACACACCAGGAACAAACACAGAAAACACACACACTGGCAACACGTACACACCAGGAACACACACATACACACAAGGAACACACACACATACACATACACACACATACATACCAGGAACACACACACATACACACACACCAGGAACATACACACACACACCAGGAACATACACACATACACACACACCAGGAACACACACACACAAACACACCAGGAACACACACACATACACACACCGGGAAGACATACACAAACACACATACACACCAGGAACACACACATACACACCAGGAACACACAGAGAAAACACACACATACTGGCAACACGTACACACCAGGAACACACACACATACACACACACACACACACACACACACATACATACCAGGAACACACACACATACACACACACCAGGAACATACACACGTACACACACACCAGGAACATACACACATACACACACACCAGGAACACACACACACACACAAACACACCAGGAACACACACACATACACACACCGGGAAGACATACACAAACACACATACACACCAGGAACACACACATACACACCAGGAACACACACATACACACCAGGAACACACGCAGAAAACACACACATACTGGCAACACGTACACACCAGGAACACACACACAAACACACGCTGGGAACACACAGACACTGGGAACACATACACCAGGAACACACACAGAAAACACACACCAGGAACACACACACACACACACACACACAGTGAACCCACCCTGGTAACCCGCCATGTCTGCTGTCAGCTCACTGAACACACACACCCACACTGTGAACACACACACACACACACACACACACACACCCTGGTAACCCGCCATGTCTGCTGTCAGATCATTGAACACACACACCCACACTGTGAACACACACACACACACACACACACCCTGGTAACCCGCCGTGTCTGCTGTCAGCTCATTGAACACATCTGCTCGTGCTTCCCCAGAAGGAGATCGATACCATGAATGTGTAGGATGTAAGGTGATCAAACAGAAACACCCCTGAGACAACAACCCCCTGGATTAAAAGTCCACCTGAATGAAAGCATCCCACAATCCTTTAGGACAGGGCTGGCAAACAAACGGCTCCAGGCCCAAAACCGGTCCGCCAAAGGGTCCGATCTGGCCTGCGAAACACAAAAATCACACTGAAGACGCTAACAGTCAATGGAGTTCCACATATAGACCAATATGATCGAATGGAAAATAATACCATAATAACCCATAAATAATGACTCCAAATGTTCCTTCTTGGCTCTTGGTTGAATAATAAATTTAAAAAAAGAATCACATTATGACAATATTTACATTTACAAACTATGTTTTAACAATAAAATGTGAATAACCTGAACAAATATGAACAACCTGAAATATCTAAAGAAAATTATGTATAATGTTAATAATATTCTGCCTGTTATTAAATATTGTGTGCATTTGTAGACCCACTGTGATCTATAAGTTGTGTTTATAATAAACTGAAACCTAATATTGGAAATGTTCTTATTTTAGTTCCAAATTCCCAAATTCTACCAATATTCTGCCTGTTATCCAATGTTTTTTGCCTTTGTAGAGCCAATCTGCAAATGTAAAAATGATAAGTCAAGGCATAATATTGTTAAATTGCACTACAATTTCAGTTTTTCCAGCTTATCCACATCTTTATCAAAGGATAGTTTATTTTCATAATTTAATGGGGTTTTTTGCACTAAAACGAAGAGAAAAATTTGGAGTTGTCATTATTTATAGCACAGGTGTCAAACATGTGGCCCGGGGGCCAAATCTGGTCCGCCAAAGGGTGCAGTCCGACCCTTGGAATGAATTTGTGAAATGCAAAAATTGCACTAAGATATTAACAATCCCTTTAGTTCAGGTTCCACATTCAGACCAATTCAACCTCAAGTGGGTCCGACCAGTAAAATACTACCATAATAACATATAAATAATGACAACTTCAGATGTTTTTTTTTGTAAATGTAAATATTTTCATGTATTTACACTAAAACAAAGTATAATTTTGAAAAAAATACTAATAACCTGAAATGTCTGAAGAGAAGTACGTACAATTTTAACAATATTCTGCCTGTTACTCAATGTTTTGTGTGATTGTAGATACACTGTGATCTGTAAGTTCTAATGAACAGGTTGAAATGATAAAATGAGGCTGAATATTGTTAAAATTATACTTATTTTTTTCAGTTTGTTGATGTTATTCACATCTTTTGAAAGGATAGTTTGTAGATGTAAACCTTTTTAGAATGTAAATTAACTTTTTTTGCTCTAAAACAGGGGTGTCAAACTCATGTTAGTTCAGGGGCCACATACAGCCCAATATGACCTGAAGTGGGGCGGATCATTAAAATAATAACTTAATAATATATAAATAATATCAATTCCAAAATTTGTATGTCTAATTTCTATGTTCTAGAGTGAAAAAAGTAAAATTATACTATCACAATGTTTACATCTACAAACTATTGTTTTAAAAAAATGTGAAAAACATGAACAAACATGAATAAAATGAAATTTATTAAGAAAAAAAAGTGCAATTTGAACAATTTATGCCATTATTTGGCCTCAACTTCCCATTTTCACATGTTCATTATAACACACAGATCACAGTGGATCTACAAATACACAAAACATTTAATAACAGGGAGAATATTAGTAAAATTACACTTAATTCTATTAAGACATTTCAGGTTGTTCATATTTTTTTAAAAGGCTAGTCTGTAAATGAAAAAAAAAATTGTGTAATTCAACTTTTTTTTTTACACTAAAACGAAGAGAATAATTTGTGGTTTTCATTATTTATAGTTTATTATGGTAGTATTTTACTGCTCTAACACACTTTAGATTGAATACACCTAAAATTACTTTAACAGCCTTGATTGTTCATATCTTCAGTGTAATTTTTTTGTATTTCTCTAATTCATCCCGTGGGCCGGATTGGACCCTTTGGAGGGCCGGTTTTGGCCCCCAGGCCGCATGTTTGAGACCCCTGCTCTAAAACATAGAGAAGAGTTTGGAGTTGACATTATTTATACATTATTATGTTATTATTTTACTGGTTCGGCCACTTCACTTTTGTTTGATGATATGTGTATCCGAAATCCCGATATGTTCTGGAGCACTGATGATGACAAGATGAAATGGTTGTTTAGTTCTAATGTATATAAATTAGCATTATTTGTTTGTAAAGCCTGGAAAAAGCGGCAGATGTGTTTTGTTTTGTTCATATCTATTGTGCCTGTTGTCTGGTGTTTGATTTTTGGTGTGTATTTTTGGTGTCTTATAAGCCCATGTAAGGGCTGGGAATGTTTTTTTTTTTTTATGCAAGACACAATAATAAAAACATTCATTCATTCATTCACATCAAATGTAGCTGAATCTGGCCCCTGAACTAAAATGAGTTTGACACCCCTGATTTATAGGTTATTATGCTAATATTTTACTGGTCTGACCCACTGCAGATCAAACTGGGCTGAAATGAGTTTGACACCCCTGCTACAATCACATTATTTTGACTTTTTTCTCATAGTATTCCTCAAAGTGAAACAGCTGATTCGTTACGCAGTCAATAATAAGTGCAGATCTACGTTTAACCCCGACCTGAACACGTCCCTCAGGTTAATTACAACAGATGTGTAAACACACCGTGCACACAGACGGCGGACTTTCATGATCTAATAACCGCCTTCTGGCAGACGTTCAAAGCCCACGTCACTCAGGCCTGAACCGCGCTGGCCACGCCCCCCTCACGTGCACACCATCCCCGACTCTGAACCCTCCTATTGTGTCGCCCTTGCCGCCTGAGAGTCACATGAAAGGAAGTCACAACTTTGAAGTCGCTTACAGTTGAGACTCATAAATCAAACACACGAATAAATAAGTAAAAACAACTGGGCTGGCTTTGTTTCCGTGGAGATGACAGTGGGATTATTGTTCCTGCTGACTTTAGATTGTGGTTGCCATAGTAAAACGCCGGCAGTAAAAAGGCCGTGTGAGGCTTCGGTCAATAACAGCAGTGAAAGGCTATCAGAGGCCGAGACTGAGGTGTGTAAATACAGAAACACACTTTAGTGACACAACAGCAACAGGCAAACGTTTAACCCTGAGGAGTTCCTGAACGCACCATCGCGTCCAAATCACAAACCGATTTAACCCTTAGATGTATACATGGGTTAAAATGACCCGGGGAGATTGTTTTCTTGCAATATCTTTGTAAAAACAAAAAAAAGTTGTAATTCTTTCATAATCCAGATATTCTTCAAAAAAACATGTTATCAGTCGCTTTTCCACTGACCCTCAAATTGCACAAATACAACTTGCGCATAAAAATTTACCTAACAGAAAAACGACAATTTCACTAAAAGTCTCTTTTTTCGATTAAAGTTTTTGCGCTTGCATCTGTTATTATTATTTGTGCATACTGTATATGGTATATTTTCTGTGCAGAGATATAAATATGAAAGAGAGTTAATGCAAACACACCCGTTTGTACTCTTTTATTCCCTCACCCAATGAGAATCGATAAGGAATTGGATCGATGAGCAAAATTGATAATGGAATTGGTATCGTTAAATTCTTATTGATTCCCATCGATAGTTCCTACTGGTGGAAAAAGTGCACGACGTCAACCAATCAGATGTGAGGATCAGATGTGTTCATATACATAGCTGCATATAGTTTTGTGAGTTGTAAAAATGGTTAATTGAACATGTTTCATCATATTGTGACACCAGACTTCTTTGTAAATAGTTGTATATAGTTTTCCTAAAAAAAACACCTGAGGCATTGTGTGCATTTTATATGTAAATAGTTGTGTATAACTTTATTATTTGTAAAAATTTGTAATAATTTTTTCGACATATTCAACTTATTTGTTCATTTTAAGTTATAAAAATAGCCAAAAAAATCCGAATTGTGCATTAAGACCTGCTGTCTGAACATAGCCATAAAGGTAAAATCAAAAGTATTCAAGAACAGACAAAATCCACTCAGACTCGTCAGGGTAAAAACACAAGAAACGTCTGAAGCTCAAAGTTGAAGGAAAAGGCTGGTGTTATCTGTGAATAACACCTGCTAATGCTGTTTCAACTCACTGTTGACTTGTATGTATATTCTGCATATTCTGTTAGGCTCACCGTGTCTGAATGTACTTATTTATACACCTATATTCAGGCGCTAAAGCTTAAAAAACCCATAAGTGTATGAATGCATTATGTAAAAACACTGCATTATGTAGTAACGACTAAAAAGAATCTATTTTCACTTCAGACAGTATTAATACTCCCATAGTGTAAGAATCTGAATCATCCTGAGCAGAAGGTTTCATGTATAATTTGTGTTCATGTTTAACTTTTAATGTATTTTTATTTGTTTTAATTGTGATATTTTTTTGTTACCTGCCTACGGACTATGGGTGCAAATTTTAGCTGCTATTTTAGCTATATTAGTACGACTGTGTTTTTTTAATATTGTTGCACTGACTGGAGTGCTACTTGTAATTTCATGAGTCTGATTACATTCACACCAATTAAGGTTCTGTATTTATTCAATATTTATCCAAACATACATGCACTATTTTTATATATACTTGAGTCCATAGACATACATACTGTTAATGTTGTTAATATTGTGTCTATTCATAATATATGCATTTTTTATTTTAATTCTATTTTAGCTCTATTCTACGGAAGTGTATTGCATTCACACACAAAAAAAAAAAAAAAAATTGGGCTCTTTTTCCGAATTACCAAGATAATTATCTTGTAATTACAAGAAAAAAGAAGAAAGAAGTTTTTTTTTTACTTATTTTTTCTCATAATTACAAGATAATTATCTCGTTAATTCGGAAAAACAGAGCCCAATTTTTTTTTGTGTCATGCAATACACTTCCGTACTATTCTTATTTTACTTTTGGAAAAATTTTCTAAAATATTCTATTTTTATAATATCCTTATTTTTAGTTTATGTAAATTAATATTCATTCTATTCTTGTTTTCTAAAGTAGCACTCCTAATTTCATTGTACACACAATGACAATAAAGACTATTCTATTCTAATAGTTGTATTAGTGTGAATGTAAACAGGCTCAATAACAGGAAGCTTGAGTAGTCAAAAAAAGAAAGAAATCTGATAATAAACTGAAAGAATGCAAACCTGGGTCTTTCAATTATTGCATTTCTGAACTGTATGTAAACGCATCAGATCTGATTATTACAATTATATGATAAGTCCCAGTTATCGAACTTTTATGGTCATATAAACAGGCTCAATGACAATAAAAGCCATTCTATTCTATTCTATTCTAATAGTTGGAGTTAGGGATGTAATGATATGAAAATTTCATATCACGGTTATTGTGGCCAAAATTATCACGGTTATCATTATTATCGTGGTATTATTGCCATTGTGCTCAAAATGTTCAAAAATTACTAATGCACACACTGAAATAATTTAACCAAGTTGAATTTAAAAAAAAAAATAAAATAAAATAAAATAATTGGCACAATGTACCTTCTATTGCCAGAAACATTCAAGTATTAACCCTTAGTGGTCTGAGTCTATTTTGGCCATTTTTTCAGTCCTTTTGATTTTGCCTTTATACACTACATAAACAAATGTTTACTATACCCATGTTTGGTGTCTTTTTTTCAGCACAACTTCATCTATATCAATTGCCTATTATTTTTTTCTCTTTGACCTATTATATCAACACAAAAGGACAAAAAACACACAAAAATATAAAATCCGATTAGAAAAATGTATATACTTTATTGCATAAATAACACACAGATGCTTAACAAACCTTTTCATAGACTTTAAAAGTGAATATTGGTTCCAAATATTAGGCATAGAAAATCAAAATTGTAATAAATTAAAACTATACTCAAATATTTGACCTAAAACAATAGCTTTACATCGGGTTTTTTTCCCCTAAAAATGCGGTAATTGAACACGGTTATCATGATAATTACAATTTAAACAGTAATATGAACCATCTGCAATTTTACCGCGGTTTATCGTTTATACCAGTAATTGTTACATCCCTAGTTGGAGTACTGGTGTGAATGTAAACAGGTTCAATAACAGGAAGTTTGAGTAATTGAAAAAAGAAAAAATCCGATGATACACACATGTAAACCCAGGTTTTTAAATGATCATATTTCTGAATTGTATGTAAATGCATCAAATCTGATTATTACAATTATCCGATTATCTTCTTTTTTTCACAGTCACGTACATAGGTCATGCGTCACCTTTCTGCTCTAATAATAAATCCCATAAAACCTTGTGGTCGTAGAATCACTGAGCTGAAATTCCAGTCGGTGTCAGGGTCAGTCCTTTCTTTTGTACATTTTCTCCGGTGCTAATGACACAACGCTTCATTCTAAGAAAC